>NC_056734.1:566366930-566629430 GCF_019279795.1 Protopterus annectens
TGTTTGGATAAACCTGGTTTTAGACCTATTCTGGCAAGTCAAGGAAATAAAACTGAACCCCTAGCTTTTTTTTCAGGTAAACATTTACAGAAGTTAGTGGTAAATAGTGAATCTTATATAAGAGATTGTTTTCAGTTTAAGGAGTATGTGACAAGGGTGATGGTAAATGATTCTATCGTCTTGGTAACAGCTGATGTAGTATCGCTCTGTACCACTATACCGAATAGTAAGATTTGGAATTTGTGAATAAAGAATTGTGTCCTTCAAGAGTTTTCACAGGTAATAAGATAAGATTGTTAACGAAGATCTTAGATGTCATTTTGAACTAAAACATTTTTGTCTTTGAGAATTAAATTTATAGACAAAAAAATGGAATAGCATTGGGAGCCGTGATGGCCCCAGTTATGCTAACATTTTTATGACTAGCTGGGGAAAAGAATATGTTTATAAGTCTGAATTTTTTAAAGATGTCATTTTTTTGTAAACGTTATATTGATATTTTTTTTTTGAGGAAAGGTAGTATTGAAAAATTGACTTATTTAAATAATGCATCTGAATGTCCAAGTTTGTTTTTCAGACAAGTTATGATGAAATCAGTTTTTTAGATCATGTAGTGTACAAATCTACCAACAATATTAAGGTAAGGATATTCAAAAAAGAATTGAATAGTAATTACAGCAGCATGCACAAAGCCAGTTTAAAAAATAATGTAGATAAGGGCAATTTATGAGGTTGAGTGAGTTGATAGAAGATGATTATTTTTTTGAGAGAGAATGTGCAGTGTTAGAGAACAGATTTGTTTTCATATGTTCATAGGTCAGTACTAAGCTAACTGCCCTTGCGAGTCATTGTAAGCCTAGCCAATTATCCCTTGTGAGACTCAAACTGTGCACCTTGTGTTTGTAAGGCAACCACCTTAACCATTAGGCCACCCTCACATAAAAAAGAGGAACATGGTTATGTACCACAAAAAAAGAAAGATGACCAGGAGCAGTTTAATTTAGCATTTGTTTTATCAAATTCAGTCGATGAAAAATGTATGAAACAAATTATTTCTTACCAGTTTTGTAGAGTTAAGAGAAATTATAAGGGAGAAACCTGTTTTTGTATCGAGGAAAGGTAAAAATTTAAAAGAACATTTTATAAAACCCCTGGAGTTGTTGTTAATAATAGGGGAAAGGTGAAATGTGGGAAATTTTAATTTTGCCCCTTTGTGTTAGAAGGTCAAGAAGTGAATATAGAGGCTAGAAATTATAAAATAGCATTAAGATGCGAGTATAATTGTAGATCCAGGTTTGTGGTTTATGTGGCCCTGTGCGTTATGTTCTGAGTTTTATGTAGATGGGACTTCAAGAGAGTTACAGAAAAGGATTTATGAACACTTGAGAGCAGAAGCCTTGAAGGATTTTGAGTAATGGCTTAGTTAAGCATGCAGTGTTGAGGCAAAATGGGAATAAAAAATGTTAGTTTTTATTTTTCTGTTATTGATCAAGTTTTTAATTATAATGAAAGGTTGGAAGCAGAGGATTATGTAGACTGGAAAGAATATTGTTGGCAGATTAGAATAAATGCTTGTAGTTTCCCATATTTGAATGGGAGAGAAAATTGTAAGGTAGTTTTAAAAAAGAAGGGGTTAAAGCATTAAGTTTTTGTAAGGTCATGTGACTATTTGAGTGTCATGTGATTGTAAATTGGATGTATTTCAATGGTTTGAAGTGTAATATAACTAGGTCTGATAAAGTTCTATGTGGGGACGAAAGCGCTTACCAGTTACAGTTTTTTACTCACTAAAATTGAATTGGATTATTATTTCATTTTTTTGTGACCATTTATGAGTGTCTTTAGTGTTATAATACAGTATTTATTTGTTGTGGAGGTCTTTTAATTGAAATTTCACAGACATGTCACTTGGACGTGCAGTATACCACAGGTCTTGGTCTTGGCTCCTTTATTAATCACCATGTATAATGTTGCACCTGAAGGAGATCATTACAATAAAGGGTACTTCTAGTCAGTCTTGTGCTGATGATGCTGAGCTCTACCTTTCTTTTCCTTCTGTCTGAGTTCTAGTTCCAGACTTTGCCAGTCTTGAAGACTGTTTAGATTATTTTGATTGCACATGCTTAAACCCATTGAAACTTAACTCAACAAGACCAAGGCCATACTAGGGCATGCTACCATCTATCCAAATACTCCACTGCTGTCGTCTTTGAGCATCTTCAGTGATGATCGGTTAGAATCTGTGTCTGAGGTTCACAATCTGGGTGTAATTCTCAATAAACTGACTTTCTGGGATCATTTGTCAGCTTTTGTAAAAAAAAAAAAACATCCTATGTTTAGCTTAAAAATGTTCTCACATTAAACATTGCTTGCCTAGATCTAACCTACTGATGCTGGTAAGTGCATGGGTGATATAACACTTGGCCTACTTTAATGATATGTACCTTGAGATGTCAGATAGTGATTTATAACGCTAGCTGTAGGTGCAGAATTCCACTGCCAGATTTCTCCCTGGTGTTCCTGTAACTTGACACATCATATAATTTCTTCAGGATCTGCACTGGCTGCCAGTTGCAACTCACTGCATTTTTAAAATCGTTCCATGCTCTACATGATCTGGTAACTGTTTGTCTAGAAAACTGTTGTGACCATATATCCCAGTTAAGCAGTTTTTGTCATGTGGTGTGGGGCTTCTAGCAGTTCTTGAGGTCTGTCTGAAAAGATCAGATCAGAGTGTCTTTCTGATATTGCTGTCATCTCATATTTGAGCATGTGAGGCAGGGTCTTCCTTCCCTGAGATTATATGCTTTTCTTTGTTAATATCATGTGATGTTTTTTTTTTTTTTTCATTTTTAGTGTGTCTTTCAAGTTCTATTTGAGGTTGCATAGACGTTTAAAATTGCCAAGTTTTGATGGCCTTTTACTCTTTTCTCACTCTTTTATTGTGAATGCTTAGTGATAAACAACAGACTCAAAAAAAGTGATTCATAAATATGGAAGACCTGAATAAAATGGTAAAGAAAGAGCTTTATCTATTTTATACTATTGAAGACATTGTATGGTTAATATGGATTTTGGCAAGTAAAGTTTGAGGGAAGTTCTAAACAACGTGTACTCCTTTTGGAGTCTAAAGATACTTTGAAACTTCTGTTTGGTATTTCATCAACTGAACTGTTTCAGACAGATGTTGCACAGATAGGACATGAAAGTGCAATTAATGTTGATGATATGCTGGTTTTGGGTGTAACAGTAGAAAAGCATAGCAAAGTATTATTTAATAGATTGAGACAAAGTAACCCCACACTGAACAGAAGCAAGTGTAAAATCAGCTGCATAATTAAGATACCTAGATAATGTTTCAACTTCAGAAGGAAGGTTTGAAATCACATGATAACATCAGCTATGATACATGCTTCTCCATAAAGGGTGAAGAAGCACTTCTGAAGTGCATTGTCTTCAGGTTTATTCTGAATTCCTAAAGGAAATATTCTGTTAAGGAAACTTTTGAAAGAAGATGTGACTTGGTGTTGGTGCTCGACTTGGTGTTGGAATTATGAGCAAGAAAAAATCTTAATTGATCTACTAGTTACTCAAGCACCAGATTACTGGTTGCGATGCAAGTAAGCCAGTTGCAGTGCAGGTTGATGTGAGTCAAATGGATCTAGTGCATTTATTTTTCAGGAAGATAAATAGTTATGTATGGCTCAAGAGCATTTATTAACAGAAGAGGTGATCAGGTAGAAAAATTGCTGATAGCAATAGTGTATGGCAGTGAGAGGTTTTATAAGTGTATTTGTGGAAAAGTGCAGAGAGTAAAATATTTTAGTGTGTATTCAAGAGGTTGCTAGACATGGAGTCATCAGGGTTGCAAAGAATGTTATTTTTACATAAGTAAACAAAAACTTCAATAATGACATTTTGTGTATACATGTGTACACTTAACACACTTAAAGCTATTTTTGTATGCACACTAGTTTTGGCTTATTTCTACCATGAGATGGTACTGTTGCTACATGCCGGCATACTCATTAGCGTTCATGTGTGTGTGTGTGTGTGTGTGTAAATGTGTGTGTGTGTGTGTGTGTGTGTGTGTGTGTGTGTGTATATATATATATATATTTATATATATATACACACATACATATATATATATGTATGTGTGTGTGTATATATATATATATATATATATATATATATATATTTATATATTTATATATATTTGGACTAATAAACACATATATACATCTTAACATGTTTTTCATTTCTAAGAATCTTGCTTGTAAGATTGAGTCTGATGTAGCTGTGTTGCTTTTTCAATGTTAAGTTGTCAATCTCGCCTTCATTCTTGCTGGATGGGTTCGGAGCCGATCCTCGGCTCCGACTCGGCACTTGCTTTAGCTCGAGAACTCCTTTTACCAGCTCGAGGCAACCCTATATCCCATGATGCAAGGCGGAACTACCTCAGATCTCGTTTGCCGCTTAGCGAAAGAGGTCTCCTTTGCCAGCTGAGGTAAGTTTTTTCTTGTAAAAGAAGAAAAAGTTTAGTTAGGGGTTTATTTTTTCCCTTTAGTGTTAGATTAGCCTGTACTTAGTTACAGCCCACCCTATTCCCTTCCTTTTAAACTTTTATAAATAGTTTTCAGTTTAAAGTTTTAGTCAGGCCTAGTTCCCCAAGTTATTCCCTTCCTGTGTGTCTGTGTAAGGGATTAATTGGTGTGTTTGTTGGGACTGTTTGTGTTCCCTTCTAGGATGTCAAAAGAAGGCAAGGTCTCAGGCTTCAAGAAGTGTGACCAGTGCTGTCAGAAAATGTCTCTGACAGACGGTCACACTTCTTGTGTTTATTGCCTGGGGCCTTTGCACCTGCAGGACTCCTGTGCGTTGTGTCATGCTTTTAGCCAGAGAGTCCTGCAGGAAAGGAGGAACAAATTAATCCTCCGAGGTTTACTTAAACCTGAAGGTTCTCCTCCTAAGTCAGGGGCAGGAAAACCTCTTAAGCCACCGAAGGTTCAGGCTACAGTGTCCAAGCCTCCGGTGGCTCCGGCTCCGTCGGAGCCGATATCGGCTCCGGCTGGAGTCGATACTTCTTCTGTTAGAGTAGTGGGTTCGGTGCCGACTGGCTCCGATACCCGGACTACTGTGGCCTTGTCAGCTCCGGCTGGAGCCGACACTTTATCCAGCATCGGAGCCGAGATATCCTCGGCTCCATCTGGGGTTCAAGGGACTTCGGCTCCGATGGCTTCGAACCGTAAGAGATCCCGGTCCCCTTCTATACTAAGTATTCACTTGGCTCCGGGGTCTCCTCTTTTGTCGGAGCGGAGCCATCGGAGCCGATCTTCGAGATCTTCCAGGCTGTCTGACCACGATTTGGAGAGGGTGGTAAGCAGGCTGTTGAAGTCTCAGGCACTGGCCCAAATGCTCCATAGCCCGTCTCAACAGACTTCGGCTATAGCCCCGATTCTTGAAATTCCTCCTCCGACTCCACACCAGAGTTCGGGCGGAGCTTCTTGGGACAGCGACTGTTTCGATGCCGGAGCCGATACATCCTTCGGCTCCGTCGTCTTCGGCTCCGATCTCCTCCTTGAGACCTTCCTTGGAGGGATCCGGTCGTCGGGTTTCCACTGTCGGCTCTGAGGGGCTAGTGGCATCGGACCCTTGTCCGACCCGCTCTCCCTCTCGGGCTTCGGCTTTGGTAAGCTCGGCGCCGACATCGCCTCGGAGCCTTCTCTCTCCTTGGAGCCGACCATTCCTGTTTCTTCGGAGCGGGTGTGTTCCGGTCTCCCGGGGAGAGGAGCCTTTGAGGTGATGAGGAGTGTCCTGGCCTCTGAGCCTGGTCAACGGTCTATCCCTCTAGCTCCTCCCTCATCAGTGCCTGCAGATGCCTCTTGCCAGCCTCTTGCTCTCAGGCCCAGGGATCCATCGCCCCAGGTTTCCCCACTGGGAATTTCCTCCTCTTCCGAGGTTTCTTCTGATCCTGCAGGGGAACCCCCTCGGAAGAGGACGTGTAAGTGGAAACACACAGACTCCCCTGAGTCTACTACATCTGATACCGACTTAGATGAGTCTGAGGGTTCCCCACGGTCCCCCTCTGAGGATGTCTCCTTTTCAGACATCCTTGAGCTCCTCAAACAGAGGGGAATTGGCCTCCATTGACCCCTCCGAGGATGAGTCGGTATACCTGGAGGCTTTTGGATCCCGACCCTCCACCTCCTGGGTGTCTCCGCCTTTCGACCCACTCATGCAGGTAGTGGCTCGAAGGCGTGGCTCCAGATTCTGTGGAACCTGTCCCCAGGAGACCATCCAAGTTCATCACGGCCCCTTCGGATAAACAGTTCCTGTCCAAAGGTGTCTCTGTGGATGCTATGGTGGTGGCGGCCACTAAGAAGGAACTGGCGGATCCTTCAGTGCCTGTCCATCCTCCTAATAAGGATTCTAGGACCATGGACAGGTATGGAAAGCGGATGTTTTCTTCAGCGACCTTTGCTATGCGTCGCTGAATTACCTTTGTCACTTCACCAGGCTTCAACGAGATATTCTCAAGGAACTGGGAGAAGTTGTCCAGGATCCTTCTGCTGCTGGGGCTCAGGAAAAGATTGCCTCACAGCTTGCTATCCTGAATTCCATATCTAACTCCTCCATGCGGCTCATATCTTATGCGGCCGATGGAGCGAGCAGGCCGCAGGCACAGGGGTTGCTCTTAGGCGCCAAGCCTGGATGCGGCTGTGTAATTTTGCGGACCCCTTTAAGGCGTCCTTCACCAACACCCCCTTTGACGGTTCGGCTTTGTTCGGACCTCAGGTGAAGGATACTTTGACCAGATGTGAGCAGGACGGTAAAACTCTTTCTGCCGTTGGAGTCCAGTTTTCCACTCCTTCTAGACCATACCCCAAGGGTCAGAAGGGGGGGAAGATGTGGTTCCGTAAAGCCCAAGGAGCTACACGGACACACGTGGTCAGTTTACCCCAGAGGCAGAGGGGTAACAATAATAGACGCCCTAGAGGCAGGGGGTCCTCAGAACCAGGGCAACAGGGAGTCTCTTCCTGAGAAGCCCTTTCAGCATCCCTGAGGTGTTGCCCGACTGTCCACCCTTGGAGGCAGTTGGGGGAAGAATTTCGCTGTACCCAGTAGCCTGGCAATCCCTATCCCAAGAGAAGTGGGTACAGTCGATCATATCCGAGGGTTACAAAATTCCCTTGAAGGTTTCCGTACCTCTACAATCCTTTCCAGACATCTCACCCGGTCAAAGGGATTTGGCAAGACAGGAAGTTTCAAAACTCCTGGAAAAAAGAGCCATCCAGACAGTGCCAGCAGACCAAGTAGGATCCGGCTTCTACTCAAGATTCTTTTTGGTCCCCAAAAGGACGGGAGATTGGAGACCAATACTAGACCTAAGCAGACTAAACAAGTCTGTCAAAAGGCAAGATTCGGATGGTCACGCTGCAATCCATTCTGCCCTTTCTGGGCAAGGACAACTGGATGTGCTCTATAGACCTTCAAGATGCGTACTATCACATAAAGATTCACAGACGCTCCAGAAGGTTTCTCCGCTTTCGGCTGGGAGCCAGTCATTACCAATTCAGAGCACTGCCCTTTGGCCTCACTTCAGCCCCCAGAGTGTTCACCAAATGCATGGCAGTGGTCACAGCTCACCTGAGACGTCGAGGATTCCAGGTGTTTCCTTATTTGGACGACTGGCTCCTCTCCGCCACCTCCAAGCATCAGCTTCTTTGGTCCAGAGACTACACCCTACAGCTTTGCAAGAGTCTAGGAATTTCGGTAAATTTCGAAAA
Source organism: Protopterus annectens (assembly GCF_019279795.1). NCBI lineage: Eukaryota > Metazoa > Chordata > Ceratodontiformes > Protopteridae > Protopterus > Protopterus annectens. Next base: position 566,374,718 of record NC_056734.1, read on the forward strand.
ATCCTCTCTGCTGCCTTGCCAATCTATCACCTTTATAGGCGCAGAGTTAAATACCGTCAAAATGTTAGCCAGGCTAACAGATCAAAGGATTCTGGACATCCAGAAATTTGGTCAGCTTCTGTTACTAAGCAACAAGATCAAAGCCAGGTTTGTCTTGAAAGTTCTAGGCCTAATGGCTGCGGCCATTGTTCTTCTTCCACTGGCTCGCTTCCACATGCGGCTCCTGCAGTGGATGTTATTCACGCAGTGGTCGTACCACGATCTGCCCATGAGACACGAAATCTTGGTAACACAGTCGTGCAGGGCTCATCTACAATGGTGGATATCTTCCCCTCTTCTTCATCAGGGCCGACCCTTTGTTCCCCCTCCTCCAGTTGCCACAGTCACCACGGATGCCTCCCTGATCGGGTGGGGGGGGCATTATCAGGGCAGGATGGTCCACGGGACGTGGCAACCCATAGAATACCACCTGCACATAAATGTCCTGGAGATGAGAGCAGTGCTTTTAACGTTGCAAGCCCTCGACGACTTTCTTCCCACGGGGACTATTGCAGTACAGACGGACAACATGTCCGTGGTCTGGTACATCAACAAACAGGGCGGAACCAGGTCCTATCCCTTATGTCGAGAAGCTCTCAGACTTTGGCAATGGGCGATCTCTTCTCAGCGGTTTCTGATAGCAACGCACATCCCCGGCAGGTCCAACCTTTTGGCGGACAGGCTAAGCAGATCTATTCTGATGCCTCATGAGTGGTCTCTCAATCAATCTGTAGTGGATCAGATTTTTCTGAAGTGGGGCACCCCTTGTTGCGATCTTTTCGCTACCCCTCAAAACAGCAAGTGCCCAGATTACTTCACACTTTTTCCCCTTCCAGGTCAACCCTTGAGAGACTCTCTAACCCAGGATTGGCCTCGGGGACTTCTTTATGCTTTTCCTCCCTTTCCATTGATTCCACAAGTCATTCAGAAAGCCACTGTTTTGAGAGCCAAATTGATCCTCATTGCTCCATATTGGCCTCGACAAATTTGGTTTCCGTCTCTACATCATCATCTTCTGGTGCAGCCCTGGCATCTGGACTCAGTTCCGGATCTTTTGATCCACCAGTCGGGTCAGCAGCACCGGGCCATTCATTCTCTCAACCTCACTGCTTGGTTGCTCCACTTCCTTCCCTAGCCAGGCTACCAATGATTTCTGACTCAGTCAGAGACATTTTAGTGTCTTCTTTAAAGTCGTCCACTAGAACTATTTATGCTAGCAAGTGGCGGCGTTTTTCGATTTGGGCAAACGCCAGAAATATTGATCCTTTTACCGCTCCTGTACATTCTGTTTTGGATTTCCTGGCGGAGGTTTTTCATTCAGGATCTTCGTCATCTACAGTCAAAGTACAACTGGCTGCTATTTCCAAGTATCATGTTGGCTTGCATGACAATAACATCATGTCTCATAGGTTATGCAAGGCCTTTTAAGAGGAGTTTTCTCCTAAAACCGCCTGTGAAACATCCTCCTCCACAATGGGATCTAAACTTAATGTTGGCATCCCTAATTCTACCTCCTTCGAACCGTCTGCTACGTGTTCTTTAAAGTTATTGACGTGGAAAACTATATTTTTGCTGGCTGTTACTTCTGCAAGAAGAGTTTCTGAGATTCAGGCCCTCTGTATTCGTTCTCCTTATCTGGTTTTTCATAAGGATAGGGTTTCCTTAGAACCAACCCTTCCTTTCTTCCCAAGGTTGTATCTCAAACCAATATTAACCAATCTATTGATCTACCAGTTTTCTTTCCTAACTATTCTGACAGAGCTGAACAGAAGCTGCATTTTTTGGATGTTCATCGTCAGCTCAGGTACTACTTGCATAGGACTAAACAAATTAGAAAATCAGACCAATTGTTTGTCTCCTATGCAGAAAACAGGTTAGGTCTTCCAGTTTCTAAAGTGACCTTATCTAGATGGTTGACTTCCACCATTTCCTATGTGTACTCTCTAAGGGGCAAACAACTATCTTCTAAGCCAAAAGCACATTCGACCAGGAGTCTATCCACTTCTATAGCCTTTCAGGATAGACTTCCCATTGACACTATTTGTGCAGCAGCTACTTGGGCCACGCCTCATACCTTTGTGTCTCATTACAAGTTGGATTTGGCCTCCAGAGATAGGGCCAGTTTTGGTTCCACACTTCTCAAGAGTCTGTTCCATTGAGCCACCGGGATACAGGTGCTAGGACGGTCCCATCCAGCAAGAATGAAGGCGAGATTGGCAACTTAACATTTAGAAGTTATGTACCTACCATAACATTCCATGTTAGTTGTCTTCTCTCGCCTTCTTTCTTTGCCCCTCCCTCCTTCCCCCTGGCCTGGACAGATCTTGGAGAGTTCCTATTAGATTGCTTCCTCTGGAGCTTTGTTATGAGGACTTCTTTTAGGAACCATGGTTCCTAATTATGTTAGGATAGTCTTTAGCAGGGTCAGTTAGCTGCCAAACGAGATCTGAGGTAGTTCCGCCTTGCATCATGGGATATAGGGTTGCCTCGAGCTGGTAAAAGGAGTTCTCGAGCTAAAGCAAGTGCGGTGAGCCGAGGATCGGCTCCGAACCCATCCAGCAAGAAAGAAGGCGAGAGAAGACAACTAACATGGAACGTTATGGTAGGTACATAACTTCTAATTTTATTTTATGCATATGACCATTGGTAGAAGTATCATGGTTGTATGTATATTTGAATAGTGCAGCAAGCAAAATTTGTGAGATTAATCAAGAAAGCTGAAGTTAATATTAGTGAAACCAGTCTTTGTTCTGGGACCATGCAAAAATAAATTGATTTAATTCATCTTTCCATTTGTTGCTGGTTTGTTTATTTGTGGTTCTGTGGATTTTACCATGTGTTGGGAGCAGACTCAGTCAGTTTTGTGTACTTGGGTTTGTCTACTTTTACAGAAGTGCCACTTGGGAAAATACTTTATGCCAGGAGGTGGTGGAGGACTTTTTGCATGTAACAGATGTGCTGACTCTTTCCTTACTCACTTGAACACAAAGAATATCTTTCTGTTTGGAAATAAGCCTGAAGTTAATTTGGGTTGTCAGTTGCCCATCATTGAATAAGCAGCATATAGAATATCCAGAATGTACTGAGGAATATACAGAATTGAAAATGCTCAGAGAAGTTGCTGTAAAAAAGTTGGCCAGAACACTACTGCCATAAGAGAAAAAAATCATCCTTATTGCTCCTTTAAATAAAGAGATTTGTTGCATACAAGGCATATTATTTAAAGTATATAACTTGATAGTGCCAAATCAACTGTGAAGAGAGATATTGAAAAGATTAGCTGTGTCTCATTTGGAAGTAGTCGAGTCTGAAGAAACATCGTGTGCTTTTTCATTGGAAAGGGATATCTGTGTACCTACAAAATGCAGTTTGAAATTGTTGTGCATGTAGTACTTAACACAGCAGGACTCCAGGATTGGCAATGTAGTCTTTTATTCAGTTCTAGGGAAATCATGGTGAATCATTAGGATGTCTATGTTACATTGTGAGGAAAATGTATATTAATTCAGCCATGAAGTTGACTAATACTTTGAATTAAGGTATAATTAGTGCACTGAAATCTGTACTCTCCAGATGCTGTATTCCAGATGTGGTTGTGTCACACAATCAGTTCTAGCATACTATGCACAATTAAAGTGTTTGCAGAGCAGTGAGAATTTTAGATAGTTATGTATTGCTTTAGCTGTGCACAGTCAAATGGTCAAGTGAAGTCCCACCCCAGCCAGCTTCTCCAACACTGTATTCTTACACAAACCTAGGTATTTTTGGGCTGCAGTTTTGACTGTGTTCTCCTGTGACTTGAAGCCGACCATAATTAGTGTTGCCATAAATGACAAATTTCACTGGAAAAACTTAATATGGTGGCATAGGGTAATGATTCTTTTCTGTGGAGTGCACATATTCGTGTTTTCATGAGCATCTTTACTTTTTTTTTTTTCCCGTGAGTATGTTGAGGCAAGATTTGGGACCTTGATTGATGTGTTGTAGAATAAATGCAAATGGATAGGGCTTTAGTTGGTGATAGGAATAGTTGTTTAGAGAGTTTGGCTGAAATGTGGGCATGTTGTGGTTCAGTTTTCACGATCTGTGGGAGAGGGCAGTTTCTGATTGTAAAAATGTTATTGATGGTAATGTAATAAGGCTCTGATAAATAGTTAATTTTTTTAGAAATTTAAGAAAGTCATTATTTAATTTATGATTCCTCAAGTGTAGCCTTTTGTAGAATGTGTATTTTCCCCAATTACTAAGTGGAACACTGAAACTTAGCATTTGTAAGTATAGGAAGCACTATGTAAAAAAACTGTGCTATTTAAAATAAAGCCAAATGGTGCCAAAAGCACATACAGTGAAAAACTGACATTAGTAAGATGACCTGCTTTCATGATGACAGTTTAACAAGAAAATCTTAATACTTATGTGAGCCAGTCCATCCAGCACAGCACTGTCAACAATCTCCTTGCTCCAAAGTCCTTTCCCTAGGTCCCACAGTATGCTAAGCTTTTTTTCCCCAGTTCTTGCTTCCCACATTTACATCAGTTTAGAGAGGTGATACCATGCTCATTTGGCAGTGTTTTGTGTTTCGTTTTTCAAAAGAAAAGTATATTTAAATCATTTTCCGTGACTTACAAGTCAGAGCTTTCTTTTTCTCAACTTTTAGTTATGGATTAGTTTATCTGAATTAGTTGCTTAGTTGATTACAGTTAATCTTCCCCCCAATCATCATTTTGTTTAGATGGTAGTCTGATTTTTTGCTGCAAGACGGCACAATATTTTTGACTAATTGTAGTACAAATTGATGTTTAATTTTATGGATTTCAAGTTCCATTTTGTCATTTGGGTCCCTGGCTATGTCATTAATTATGGATAAGGAGTTCGAGTTTGGCTGGTATTCAAAGGGTTGGCACAACATTCCCCTTCAGGACACACACACTGTTCCATTCACAGACACACAATGCAAAGAGCTTGATGCCAAGTATATAACATGGGTGATAAGTACGTGTCTAGAACTTTACAGGAAAAGTGAAATAAGCTGATCTTGAAGGGTTTGTTACCCTCTAATGGTACTGAGTCTAAACCAGAAAATGAAAAGTGAGGATAGGTAGGAGCACAAAGAGTGTAGATTTTCTTCTTCTGAGTCCAAACTGTCCTGGAGGAAAATTTCTCCTCCCCAAGGACTCCACCCATGACCTCTCGGGATCAGACAAGAACTACTGGGATTTCTCAACTGTATGTGTGCAGTTCCTGACCTCCATGCTTGAAAGAGGGTCAGTGGTTCTTAAACTGAGAAGGATTTACCTCATTATTTGTAGTCAAGACTTTTGTCTTAGATGTCCATTCATTCTTCTGGGCCTCTTCAGTTCCTCACGCCACATCAACTAGAGGAACATAAGGAAACTGGTTACATAATAGATCGAGATGGGTGTTCTCTTTTCTTCTTCTTTCAGAGTGGCAAAGGCGGACCCCTGTCTTCAGCTGCTGCTGCTCCTTTTACAGGCCCTATCTCAGTACTGGGTGTTTCAGGACCAGTACCTCTTGATGAATCCTTCATCACCAATGTCAGCCTTTGAGTTGGCACCAGTGGTCCCCTCTGCATCAGTGAACTCTGTCCCATGCCTTTTGGTGCTTAAGGTTACTAGGGCCCATGTTCTCTGCGTTAATGGGTCAGTGACAGTTTTGGCCCCAGTATTCTTCAGGCCATTGTCAGTGTTGTGCATGTGTTAGCCTCGGCACCATGGAAGTTTACACAGGAAATAAGTTTCCCATGTGGCTGTTTTAGACAATGTAAGTAACCTCTACATAAAACTGCTGCAGAATAGGGTGACTGGCCAGAGTAACAGGCATTTTCATTCATTGCTATGCATGCTTGAGATACTTTATCTTTGTGGACAGCATTAAGGCAGCCTTCATTAGTGTCCCTTATAATTGTTCATCTCTGTTTGTGCCTCATGTGAAAGAAAATCTGGAGGAAAAACAAGCAGGAAGGTTAAAATACCCACAGATATTGGCTTGAAGTGCTTCTCACTCAAAGAACTTTCTGACATAATCAGAGAGAATGAGTGGAACCTGTGGTTTAATAAGAGATAGTAACTGCATTTGGACAGATTCTGATGTAAGTCATTATGGTTGTGGGGTGGGGGGGTGGGGGTTCCAGAATGGGTAGCACCCTAGTGGCAGAGGTTGTCCACAGACTCAGGGATTTCACTGCTATCCCTTCGGGGAAGGCAGCTCCAGAATCCATGAGGAGTAGCTCAGATGTCCCTTTATGGAGGCAATTGGGTGTCAGTTATCCCTGCATCTTTCTGAGTGTCTGTCACTCACACAGGATAAGTGAATCTTAAAGTATCTAGAGGCTGTAATACTAATGAGGCCAGTATCCTTACTTCCAGGCATCCCATCAGTCAAAGGCATGCAGAGACCATACCTCTCAACCTGTAAACATCAAAAATCTGGACAAAGGCCCATGAAAAATAGGTACATATCTGTACGCTGATTAACATAAAGTCTGTATACATAATTATGTAACCCCACCCACTCATGGAACTGTGGGATACCGGATTTCAAATGCAAACTGAAGAACACACAACCAAAATATGACCACAGGGCCCAGACCTTGTAGTAAACGGTAACCGTTTTTTTTTTTTTTTTTAATGTGTAGCAATGATGTTCATTCAGAAGGGAGAAGATGATGAATCTTAGGATTTTGTTTTTGGTGACTTGCAGTATGTTAGTTTTGTGGTAAAATTATGGCATTTAATGGTAGGCAATATTCTAATCTTAACAAAAGAATATTATAGTTTGCTCGGACCTCCAAAAGCAATTATCCATGGCCTACTGACCAGTGGCGTAGCTAGAGTTTGTGCTGCCCAGAGCTGTCTTTGAGTTTGCCGCCCTTTCCCTCTCACAAATTCCTGGTCAAATGGGGCTCCTCATATGCAGCCCTCTCCCCTTCAGCGATTCCAGTGTCCCATTACTTGCCTGTTTCACCCTATTTACCATAAACACTGTAATGTGCATACTGCTTTACTTATGCAATGATTATTTGAATTTCATTTAAAACTTTTATTTTACATTTTATAGCACAAACACTAATAGACATCTGCTAAACAAAGCAATACAGTCTCAAAATGAAAATAGGCTTAGGATTACAACTTCTCTTCTCTTGAAAGTAAACTCACATTCATTGAAACAGCATTGAAACCCACATTCAAAGAAATGCATCTGGCCAGTGGTGGATAAAGATTACCTTTGGGCTGTTTTTAAATCCTAGGCCCCTTGCACATGAAACATACATGTGTTCTTTGATACACCTTCCTGATTGTATTAAATTGTATTCCTTGTATAATACAGCACACTTGATAGAGTGCATTTTGAACATTTTTCCAGTAAGCAGTGGAACAAAATGCATGAGCCAGTAGTGATAAAACTACCCAAATTCAGAACATTTTTGTCATAAAAGTCTACTCAAAAGTCTACAATCCACCAGTATCAGTAAATCTGCAGAATCTCTGCAGAAGTAAAAGCCATCTAAATAATTCCACATTCAAGAGATCTCTAATTAATGAAGAGGTTGCTGCTAGCAAACGACTTCAAATTTCATTGTTTCATCTACAAATAAGTGGCTGTTGCCATTGAGGAATAAATTGCCTGTTACATAAAAAAATAAGCTAGTAATATTGCAGTAGGGAATGGATGGCAAACTAACAGGTTCATAGGTGTGTACTAGGCTAATGGCCCTGGAGCCTTTACAAGCCTAGCCCATAGGATTACCCTGGCATCATGCCACCAGACCTTAGTTTCCAGTGCCTCTGTCAAGTAGAGCCACTGGAGTGATCCCTGGGGTGAATTTTCTATTTCCCATCCACTCATCAAGATTTCTCTTTAAAGAGGGCCAGTGAGGTGCTCCACTTGAAATGTATGGGAAGTCTGTTCCATAGCATGGGCAGTCTCTGGGTTAAGAACCTGTCCCTCCAGCTTGTTCTGTTGATTGTGGTACTGAGGTTGAGGTCTCTGGAGCTTGTAGTGCAGAGGGATTGGGATTTCTTTAGATGTAGCATTTCTAACAGAGCTAAGTCAGACATGGCTTTGTAAGTCAAGCAGAGATCGCCTCTAAGTAGGCAATATGAGACAGAGAATAGAGTGTTTTGAGACTGTCCATATAGGACAAGGGTTTAAGCCCTAAGATCCTCTTTGTGAGGTATTTTTGCAGCCTCTCCAGTTGTTGCAGGTGTCTAGTGAGGTGAATGCCAAATGGGGCATTGTACTCTATGATTGGCCTAATGAGAGAAGAATAGATGGAGACAATGACCTCTTTCTCCGTGGATGCAAAACTCTTAGTGATGAGATGTGCCACATAGAAGGACTTTCTGACCACAGTGGCAATGTGGTGATCAAAAGAGAGGTTGCTGTCAACCTGTGTTCCCAGATCTCTTATGATGCCTTCTGTGTTCAGTGGACTACCATCATTGTGGTAATTCATGGGAACTGGGTTTTTCCCAAAGGGGATGACAACACATTTTTTGGCATTGAGCTTAAGGCCATGGTTCTGACCTTAAGCTCAATGCCAAAAAAATTTCATAGTTACTAGGTATCTCCGCCAAAGAGGACATTCTTAGGACTGCAGCATCCACCCCTTTAAAAGTACATCATAGTACAGTATCAGCAGTCCATCTGCATACTGTGGGAGTAGAACCCACAGCCTTCTGCATCAAAAGCAAGTATTCTACCTGTTGTGCTACTAACACCACAGACAGACTTGGCATAACCAGCACTAAACGTCTCTTCCCCCTGATGAACTATGTAAGACAAGAAATCTGGAAAAAGAGAAAATTTATTTGGGTGTGGGGGCAAAGGCCCAAAACCAGGGACACATTTTAAACATTGCTTGTATAATCTTGGAAAAGTTGGTAGAATAAAATGGTTTGTGTTACCATGCATTTTCTGAAAGATAGGAAGACTGAAACTTAAATGGCTGTCATTATTTAGTGAATTCATTTCTCATTGATTTGCCAGAAAACCTCAAATGTTAAGCGGAACAGACCAAAGGTATGAACCAAACATTCCAGACTTTATGGAGTTATAAATGCATGAATCTATAACTGCATGAATCACAAGTGGTGGCATGGGTAGGGAATTTAGGCTCTTGCTCCTTGTACCTAAGGTACAGGGTTTGAGTCTGCGTAGCTGTAATCACCAGTTATACATAACTGGGGCATTTTACACAAACACACACACACACACACACACACACACACACACACACACACTCTCGTGGAAGTAAACACAGCAATTCGTTAAGTGCCTGCAGTAACACACACACTTGTGCTTAACAGAAAATCAGGCTGTAACAGTTTCTCTCGGAATTCCTGTTCATTACATGTGAATGCTGCTGGCTACTGTTCCACACACACACACTCCTGTTCAGTCCATTAAAAAAACGAATGCGGCTGCCGTAACGCTGTTCAGTAACACACAAACACACACGCACACACTCTGCTGTTCAGTACATTAAAAAGTGTAACACTCTATAAAAAATGTAAACGCACAAGTATCTTGGCACTCCACTTCATAAAGTAATGAATGCTGCTGGCTGCTGTAACGTAAACGCACAAGTATCTCTGGACTTTTCTTCATTAAGTAATGCCGCTGTTCAGTAAATTAACAGAAAATCAGGCTGCTGTAACACTTTACAAGTATTTCTGTTTAGCAGAAAATCACTGCCATGAGCCACTAGGTTAACAGAATTGAAAGTTTTTCATGGAAGTAAACACAGAATAGCTTATCCAGCAATCTAAGTGCCTGCAGTCTTAAAAGTGCAAGCTTAACTTGCACACACAAGTATCTCAAGTGGAGGCGAGCTGTACCAGTCTCTAATCCTACACTTTTTTGCCTTACCTGGCTGGACGAATGGCACACGCGGGCCGCAAGTTAATAGCTCAGCATTCTTCTGACAGCCTGCGTCTCGGTCTTGTGAAGCTGATGTCATCACGCACGTCCTGCATGTGATGATGTCAGTAAAATAATCATTCAAAAAAACAAACCCAGGAAATTTGGAAATTAAAGGGGCCACATGGGAATTCGTGGCTCCCCAATATTTTGCTCTCAAAACCGGTATTTACCATGGAATTCGATAAGGTTGAGAGGTATGATGCAGACAAATTAGAGACTGCAAACCTCTTAATAATAAAAAAAAAAAAAAAAAACACTCTTCAAGATGCCCCACCAGACTAGTGAATGTCTAGAGTTCATTCAAGGTTATTTTTGGTTCCCAAGAAGACAAAGGCCCTCATGCTCATATTCAATTTCTGGAGTAAGTTAGTGTGTAAAAGTTGCACACCATCCAAGTGCAATAAGTGCTCATGTCTGGGAAGGTGAGTATGTTGTTTAGATCTCCAAGACTCCTCTTGTGTTTGTGCACTTTAAGGTCATAGATATTCACTGTCACTTCTTAGCCCTTCTGTTTCATCTCACCACAGCCCAGGTTGTTTAGCAAATGCATGTCAGTGGTATCAGTCTATCTCAGACCGAAGGTCACATGAATCTTCCTTTATCTAGGTGACTAGCTCTTCGCAGCCATAACAAGAAGGGAGCCATTGATTAGAGCAAGTAATGACTTTAGGTCATGACTTTGAGGATTTCATTGAACTGTGAAGTCACAGCCAGAGCTATCGCAAGCATATAACTTCATTAGTTGCCACTTGACCATGAGGATCTTTATAGCCAGTTTTCCACTAACTAGAACATACAACAGCCAGTCAGTTGTCTACATTCTACTGTTGTCCGATAAAATGAGATGCTCCATTTCTCAAAGCTTTGGTTCTAAAATACAGTATGAGGCCATGTCAGTGTATACCCAAGTTCCAGGAAAGTCAGAACTCTAACCTTGTGTCCCTTGCAATTTAATTATTAGTGACTTGCTGTCAACATCTGTATCACTGGCTTCAGCAAAACAGTTTTTACAGAGCTGTCTCTTTGTTCCCCCCTCCCCCCCCAGGATTTTCACAGCAGGTTCATCTGCCCTAGGATAGGGCGGCATTGTTTACAGGAAATTATTCTAGTACCCCCCAACACACACACACTGCTGTCCATTGTATGCTTCGGTATTATCAACAAGCATGTATATCAACAAGCAGAGGGGAACTCATAGTTTCATAGGTTGGTACCGGGCTATCTGCCCAAAGGCATATATTAGCCCAGCCATGTTGTGCGGTATTCACCGCCCCTTTAGTAGTTCCCTAGATCCTTGTACTAGCAGCTAGTACCCTTGGCCACTATCTAGTAGTGCTGTTGGTGTGATCGCCGGTGTGAACTTTCTGTTACCCATCCACACATCAAGGTTCCTCTTGAAGAGTGATAGTGAGGGGCTCTGTCTTATGTAGATCGGGACCCTGTTCCATAATAAGGGAAGTCTCTGTGAAGGGAATCTATCCCTCCAGCATGTTCTATTCATTGTTGTGTTGAGGTTTATATCCCTAGAGCGTGTAGCTCGAGTAGATTTGGTTTTGCTAAGATGGAGCATGTTCAAGAATTCTGGGTTAGACATGGCTCTGTACGTTAGACAGAGATTGCCTCTGAGAAAGCGGTATGCAACAGAGAACAGTCTTAGCTTTTTCAATCGTGCTGCATAGGCAACTGTTTGAGGCCAGTAATCCTCTTGGTTAGGTACCTCTGTGGTCTCTCCAGCTGCTGGAGATGTCTAGCCAGGTACATTCCAATTGGTGCATTGTACTCAATAATGGGTCTGATGAGGGAAGAGTAGAGGGGCACCATTACATCCTTAGATCTTGATGCAAACCCTTTCGTGATCAGATGGGTCACATAGAAAAATTTTCTAACCACTTTGGCAACATGGTTATCAAAGGAAAGCTGACTATCTACTTGGGTCCCTCGATCCCTTATTTCTTCTTCAGATTTCAGGGGATTACCTCCTATGTTGTAGTTTGTGGGTACTCTCATTCCTACCACCTTTTAGGAAAGTGGCAGTTTATGGACTGGGCCATGTTGACACACTGCTTTCTAACTGAGTTTGTGTATTCCCAGGCTAACCAAGTGTCTAGTGGACAAGCTCAGTCAATGCTAACTGATGATTCATGATTTTTCCCTCTGTCAGTAAACTGTGATTGCCATATTCCATCACTGGGGAAAGCTATGCTATAGCCTGTTTACATCCCCTAGTAAACCCAAATTCAGTAGGTATTTTTCTCAAATTCCTCTAGATGGACAGAAACCCATTGACCTTTTAGGCCAGCAGTGACCACAGGGTCTTTCTTATGCCTTCCCCCACACAAAGTCTTAATAAAACTCTTGCAGAAATCAAAGACACACAAGGTTTAGGTCATCCTTGTAGCCCCACTTTGGCCCAGATAAGTTTGGTTCCCTATGCTTGGGGCTTCTCTTGTTAGAGAAACCTATCCTTCTCAGACCCTGCAAAAATATCCTATCTCATCCATCTAGCAAGCTATACTCCAGATGTGCAATACTTCAGATTAACTTCTTAGTTTCTCCATTTCCCCTAATGGCAAATTATTTGTTGTTGCATTCAGAGGTAGTCCAGATCATTGTGGCATCCTGGAAAACCCTCCAATAGGCTGATGAAACTGGAGCAAATGTATATTTTTATAGGTGGTGCAACGATTTTGTGTGTGTGTGTATAAATATATATATATATATATATATATATATATATATATATATATATATATATATATAGTTTTTATTTTTAGTTGTAATGTACTTAAAATAAGGGCTGTTCAGAAGCATGTTAGTTAATATAATAGTGTGATCTTGTGCTGGTGGGGTGGAATGTTAAAGTATATTTGTAAATGTAGAATTAAGAGTAGTTTCACCTTTTAGATTTATGTCCTTGGTTTAAAAGCTATAGGTACATTGTTAAGCAAACTTGCTTAAAAGATCAGACAAAATTTTAAAAGGCATGGAAAATGTTAATTCTTTTGCATCTGCAAAGTTATTAGCTTGTTTTGTTTTTATTTCTCTATTAAATGCTGTCAGTGGGAGACAAGAAGTCTGCAAGTGCAAGGAGTTGGCCAGGAAGCATATGCACATTGTGTTCTGAGTGAAATTTACAGTTCCTTTCCTCTGTCTGCAGAGTTGTTTTCTGTTTTTGTTTTTTTCCCCTCTCGCTGCTGGCTTTTAAACAGAGAAGAATTAGTCTCTACTTGTAGATAATTAACACTGAGAGTTCTGTGCACTCTTTGCTGAGTGAAATATAACATTTAAAAGTACATTGGCAAGCAGTGCAGTGAAAACTAAAGTTTGAAACTGTGGAAAGTGAATGAGAAATAGTAACCTCCCAGTATTCTCAGTGCTTTAATACATTGGATATAACAGTGCCCAATTTAGTTTATTTAAAGGTAACCTGTGTATTTTTCCTTAGGGCTAAAAGTTAATGTTCACTGAAAGCATGCAAGCTATTTTTCACATCTGGTAGGGAAATGGAGATAAAACAACAGGCAGAGTCTGTGTAAATGGGAACACTGGCTGTAATATGCCCTTTATCATGGGTAACTGTTATTTTAGATTAAATAGCAGCTGTGGGTACAGCCTTCAATTTATGGTAGCTGCTCTGTTTAGGGGGATAAACATCATTTGTTGAAAATGTACACAGTTTTGTGTGTTTGTTCTAAGTTAAAGGAGGATGGGGATTATGAAAACTGATTTAGTTTTTTAGTGTTTTCATTGAAGTAAATAGTCATGAATAAATTGATATATGGTCAAATGGAGATGGGAAGAAGAAACTGCTTAAAAGAGCAGCCTGCCAAACATCAGTGTATACATGTAAGCCAAAGTTGGAAATACACATTCAGAAGAACTGTCATGTATGGTAGGTTGGAGTAATAACATTCCATGTGCCACCAACTGTCATGCAGGGTAACTTTTGCATGGTCAAAATGCAAATTTCTAACATAAAAAATGCCAGCACAGGAAGGAACCATATAAGTAATAGCTTTCTGTCATAATGGATATTCTGTCCATGTTATCATGGTATGTAAATGACCTGCCAGTACAGTCAAAAAGCAAATAGTATTGAGTTATATTAAGAAATGTTGAGAGAAAACAGCAATGTTGCAGGAGACCCATTTGGATGGAAATGAGTGTGTGACTATGATAAAGAAAGAATTTCAGAATGGATGTAGAATTAAGAGTAGTTTCACTTTTTAGATTTATGTCCTTGGTTTAAAAGCTATAGGCACATTGTTAAGCAAACCTGCTTAAAAGATAAGACAAAATTTTGAAAGGCATGGAAAACAGGCTGCTCTTTTAAGCAGTTTCTTCTTCCCATCTCCATTTGACCATATACCAATTTATTCATGACTATTTACTTCTTTGAACCATATACCAATGTATTCATGACTATGACTTCTTTGAACTTTTCTTACTAGCCTGGCTTCACAGAAAGCTACTGCAGAGAGGAATCCCCTATTTCAGAACCTTGTTAATGTATGTAGCTTAAGACAAATTACCTGTACAGTATTTTCTTTTGTACTACCTATATGTATTAGCTTGCCTTTCCGAGTGAGCGTTTTTAGCAGCCTATCACAGACCAGTGGCCACTCTCCCCCTCCAGTCTTTACTTAACCTTAATATGTTCTTACAGAAGTTGCTCTTGCTAATCCCTCAGGTTGATATCTCATTCAACCACTAGGTGGCAGCATCTACCATTATAACATTATATAGCCAGACAACATTATTATCCTGAAGCTTTTTTTCTACTAAACGCAGGTAGATTAGTCAACTACTCCTGCTCCCCATTTCTAAAACAGTTTAAATACACACTCCCATCTTGCCAAAAAGCCCACACTAACAGTTTGTCTATGTTACTTTCCCTCAGATTTTAACTGAATAATTTCTTGCTTCAGTTGTTTTAACAGCAGTGGCTGATACTTTCTCTGCTGTACTCACCTTGTTTGCTCTTTCCTGCTCCATTCACCCTTCGGGCTCACACTGCTCCCCTACCCCCAAATTCTACCCACCCCCACTACTCCTACACTTATACTTCATATAGCCATACCCCCTCCCCACAACTACCTATCACCCTTCCTCAGATAACTGAAGCCACTCCCACAACCCCACCTCTCCATCTATAAACCTCCTCTCCAAACACCCTTTCCCTTTTCCACCCCAAGTCATCTATACAATCGTAATTAACAAAACCTCTTAACTCCTACTCCATCCTCTTATCTTCTGCATCACCAGCTCATCAAGCTTTCCCCTCCTTGTTTTCTTAAACACAGTTATACATCCTAATCCCACCATGTATACCTTACTCCTAAGCAGCCTTCTACTAATTCACTTACTCCTCTTAGATCATCTCACTGCACCCACTGCACCATTACCCTCCTTCCATAAACATCCCACAAACCCACTCCCAAATAACCAACCTTATTCAAATAATTGCCTCACCATCTCTCCTTCTGTCTTGCCTACAAACATCCAACTTCCCAAAATAAAAATACCTCCTTCCTATTCCCAAACTTCTAAAAACAAAACAAAATGTATCTGTTACTACCCTCTCTTATCAGACTATAACCTTCCCCTCTACAATACTAATAGCAGGTGTCATAAACCCAAATCCAGACCCAAACTCACATCTTCTCTCAACCCCAAATACTCCTCTTACCCCTGGCCAACAAACAACTCCTCACAAACAAATCTCCTTCTACTCTATTAATACCCGAAGCGTTCCAAACAAAGTTAGTCAGTTTCATGCATGGATAGCTAATCATACCCTAGACGTAATCGCAGTAACCAAAACCTGGCTTAAACCCCATAACCAAGATAAAGATATCCTCACCCCTGGTTATAGCATAATTCGCCTTGATCGTAAAAACAAGAAGGTGGTGGGGTTGTGATAATCTACACTAGCAATCTTGAAATCTCTCCCATTACACATCCTACCCCATCTTTCTCCCCAGCAGAAACACTGGCAGTTAACCTTAAACTAAACAACTACACTACAGTTACAATATTAGCCACCTACATCCCACCAGGGGAAAATGTTCCACTACTGGAAAATATTCTTTCCTATCTCTCCTTAAACTTCCAAAATGAAACAATCCTCCTCGGTGACATTAACATCAGTTGGCTAACCCTACATAACCCAGGATCACCACATAATATTAACTTATATGGATTTACTCAGCTAATTACTACACCTACACACTCTAACAATACCCACACTACTAATACCCTCATTGATTGGATACTTGTCGCAACCCCTTCCAAATGTCACCATCCTGAAACTCTTCCTCATTCCCTGAGTGACCAAAGGTGCTAAGGTACACAAACCATCTCCCTAAACCACACAGATATATCACTAGACACAATCTCTCCAATTTTAACCCTGAAACCTTAAACACTGTCTTATCTAGAGTATGCTGGGACTTCCTTACTCAGCTCCCCCAGATGAAGCAGTCATTACTTTTAACACTACTCTTCTAGATATTATAAACTCTCTAGCCCCACCTCGTAAAATTAGGACAAAAGCTAAAATATCTCCTTGGCTAAGTAAAAGCACTAAAACTCTCATGAAGTCTAGAGATATGTCATGGAAAAAGTGGCTACATACAAAAGACCCTAATGACCTACAAAGATATAAAGAACAAAGAAATCCGGCCAAAAGACTGATCAACAAAAGACAAAAAAGAATTCTACTTTAACCCCCCTACAACACTAAAATCTGACCCCAAAAATTCTGGAAAACTATAAATCACATACTCCACCCTGGAAACCCTACCTCACCCAACCCTACCCCTGAAAAACACCTGTAAAAACTGCCAATACCTTAAGTGCATACTTTGTTGAATCTATATCCAAGCTCTTGAACTCAAATAGCTCTACTAAAACTTACCCCATAAACCCAGATTTCTTCTCAACAACCACCCCTCCCAAAATCTTCTCCCTCAAGCCCATCTCCACAACATACATACGAATCCTACTCTCTAAACTAAAACCATGCTCAGTATCTGCTGATAACATCCCATCTTTCTTTCTTCAGATTGCTGCCCATTCTGTAGCCTTTCCTGTCTCTATAATCATCAACCGCTCAGTCTCTGAATCCAAAGTGCCATCCATCTGGAAACAGTTCTATACCCTACCTATCCACAAAGGAGGTAACGCCAGTGAAATCTCCAACTTTAGACCCATTGCCATCCTGTCTCCTCTGTCAAAAGTGCTGGAAAAATGCATACATAAACAAGTTATGGATCACCTCACCCAAGAGAAACCTTCTTACTCCTACACAACATGGTTTTCGACCAAAACACAGCACCTATACTGCACTTCTGTCCTTTCTAAATACTATTTCCACGTCCAGAGATGACCAAAAACTTATCTCCTGTCTCTTTCTTGATCTCTCAAAAGCCTTTGATACTGTCTCTCACTCTCTACTACTAAATAAATTGTCTAACCTTAATGGCATGGTTTGAAAGCTACCATAAAGACAGGAGCCAGTCTGTAAAATGGGACTCTGCTTTATCTACTCCCCTTTCAGTTCATATGGGTGTTCCTCAAGGATCCATTCTAGGGCCACTACTCTTCAACATCTTCACAAACCTGCTGTATACCTCCTGCCCTCTCTCCTCTATTATACAATATGCCGATGACTCTAAATTCATAACAATGGCAAACTCCCACTCTGAACTCTTAACAGCTACCCAGTCTTCCTTTAACTCAGTAGAAACATGGCTCTCAAACAACCAACTCATCCTTAACCCTAAAAAAAACAAAACTACTACTCTTCCTCCCCAAAGCAGCCAATCACATAAAAACTTCTTTTACTATCCAGTCACTAAACAAAACTCCAATTGCAGTTGAACCTAGCTCAAAACTCCTTGGCATCACAATAGATGATCAACTAAAATTCAACCTCCATATTAATAATTGTGTCAGGAAAACGCACCTTAAACTAGTTCTACTTTGCAGAAATAACACATTTCTTACTCAGCAAGCTAGAATAGCCCTTACTCATGCCTATCTTCTTCCCTGCTTAACATACTGCTCACAAATCCTTACTAACCTAAACTCCTCTCTGCTTTCAAGACTTGAAACTACATACCACAAGGTAGCTAGATTTACAGCCCAACAACCATATAGATCACATCACTGTCTCTTAGATATCTAAACTGGCTGGAACTGCCCCACCTCCTCCTTGTCTCCCAGCTCCAAACCATACACTTAATTCTTTACCAGCCATCCTTCTGTCCAGCCTTACACTTTATCATCTCCCACTATGCTCCTGTAAGAAACCTCCGAAGCTCTTCCCTTGACCTCTTAATCTATAAGCCCAAATCAAAATCTGGACATAACTTATACAGCTACCATCCCTCTATTGAACGGAATAAACTTCCCATCGAAATTTGAGCAAACATGCATCCCAAACAATTTAAACAAACTCTAAAATAATACTTTAACAGGAAATGGATCTGCCAATGCTCTAACCCTCCTTGAAAATTTCTACTCCCACCTCTTTAATCTAGGCATTTCCTCTTCACTTTACTTGTACTATATCCTGTTTAGATACATTGTAAAAATCTTTTCTCCTATGTTAACTTTTTTGTACTTACTACTTCTTGTATAATATTGCTGTTGCTGTAATGTTGCTGCTTATGCTAATGCCAGTTGCATACTATTTGTTCATTGATTATTTACTACATGTTTGATTGATTGCTATATGTATTTACTGGAGCTTTTCTCTCCGGGCCTCTGCTGAAAAAGGGCTTCGGCTCAGACAGACATTCCCAGTCAACAAATGTAAATTAAATAAATAAAATAAATAAATGTTCACAATATCAGGGACAAAGGAAAAGGGGAGTAATACTGATTGCTAGAGGGGCTCCAATAGTGATAGAAGAGGAAGAAAGAGACAATAATGGTAGACTTGTCTTAGTAAGTGTCTTTTGGAAAGAGAGGAGGATTGTGCTGGCATGTATTTGCATTCCATTAAAACTGCTATTTTGAAACTTACAGATTTTTGAAAGAAACCATAATCTTTCAGCAGGGAATATTTATGGGTGGAGACTGGAACCCGATTTTCAATAACAAGACTTTATCACCGAGCCATAGAAGGGAAAATATTACAAAAGAAGGTAGATTTCTGAAGAAATGTATGAGAATATTTGGTATGGGAGATATGAATCCACTAGTAAGAAATCAGACACAGTTTACATTTATTCCCTGAGATACAATAATTGAGCTAGACTAGATTAAATTTATATTTTGCAGGAGCATGTGTGAAAGCTTTAGCAAACATAGCTATTTCAGATGAAATGCAGATTAAAACAAACGTAAAGGTGCATGGTAATGGACTACAGATAAGAAACTGGTGCTTTCTTACTTGTTAAAAAGAGAGACATTTAAGGAATGGGTAATGGAAATTATTTGAGAGGTATTAGGGAAGGTCGAAATTTCTTCACAGTGGATAGCTACTGAGTGAGATAAAATGAAAATGGAGTTTAAAAACAAGGTTCATAGGTAGGTACTAGGCTATGGACCCTAGGGCCTATACAGGCCTAGCCATAACGATTCCCTGGCTGTTGCTTCCCACAAATATTTACTGTCCTGGACCCCTGTCTAGCAGGGCTACTGATGTGATCCCAGGGGTGAATTTCCTATCTCCCATTCAATCGTCAAGGTTCCTTTTGAAGAGGGCCATTGGGACACTCTGCCTGACATGTATGGGCAGCCTATTCCAGAGTATGGGGAGTCTCTGGATCAGGAACCTATCCCTCCAGCATGTTCTATTCATCGTGATGACAAGGTTAAGATCCCTGGAGCGTGTGGCTCGGAGGGATTGTGATTTCTTTAAGTGTAGCATGTCCAACAACTATGGGTTTGACATGGCCTTGTATGTTAGGCAGAGATCGCCTCTGAGTAGGCAATATGCGACAGAGTATAGCTGGAGTTTCTTTAGACAGTTTGCATAAGGCATCTGCTTTATGCCTGTGATTCTTTTTGTGAGATATTTCTGCGTCCTTTCTAGTTGTTCCAGATGTCTTGTGAGGTACATACCAAACGGGGCATTGTATTCTATAATGGGTCTAATGAGGGATGAGTACAGAGGGACAATGACCTCTTTTTTTTTCTGGATGAAAAGCCCTTAGTGATGAGGTGTGCCACGTAGAAGGATTTTCTAACTGTTGTGGCTATGTGGTTATCAAAGGAGAGACCACTGTCCACCTGTGTCCCTAGGTCTCTTATCACACTTTCGGTGTTTAGTGTACTGCCACCTATGTGGTAATTCACAGGTACGTGGTTTTTCCCAAAGGGGATAACTATACATGTTTTGGCATTTAGCTTGATCCCATGGCTCTGGCACCAGGCATCTGCTTCGTTAAGAAACAACCATAAAAAATTGCAAATGTAAAACTAGTAAAAAAAAGCAGAACCGAACCAGGAGAAACATCCGCTTTAATGTAGATAACCACACTGACTAAGTGCTTTCACCCACCATTGGGCTTCATCAGAGTTAGTAAACAGTACCACAATAATCACTTATATACCAATTAGAAACAATCACATGAGTACCTAAATACAATTAAAAATTAACCCATCAGCATCCAATTCATTCAACTCAACCCTAATATTTACTTATACAACAGAAATTAATACATTGGTTTACTCATCAAATAAATATATGTCACTCTTATTAAAAACTGTAAAACTACTACATTTAAAATTCTGTCATGAAAATGGGTAATCATGAAATATATTGTAATAATATGGGTGTGTTTTATATAGGTTCATAGGTTCATACTAGGCTATCTGCCCTAGGGCATTTATAAGCCTAGCCAGAGTGTGTTTGGCTTTCGCCACCCATTTTAAATTAATTTTGCTATGCCCTTTTTCGAGGTTAGTATACTGTGCCTCTGTCTAACAGTGACACAGAAGTGATACCCGGGGTAAACCTACGATCTCCCATCCACTCATCAAGATTCCTCTTGAAGAGAGTCAATGAGGGACTCTGCCTAACCTGGACTGGGATTTTATTCCAGAGTGAATGAAGCCTCTGAGTTATGAATCTGTCCCTCCAGCATGTCCTATTTATTTTAGTGCTGAGGTTCAAGTCTCTCGAGCGCGTAGCTCGATGGGATTTGGATTTTCTGAGGTGCAGCATGTCCGTTAATTCCGGGTTGGACATGGCTTTATACGTCAGGCACAGATCGCCTCTGAGCAGGCGGTATGCCACTGAGTAGAGCTGGAGTTTCTTTAACTGGGCAGCATATGGCATCTGTTTGAGCCCTTTGATCCTCTTGGTGAGGTACTTTTGGGGTCTTTCCAGTTGCTGCAGGTGTCTGGTAAAGTACATCCCAAAAGGGGCATTGTACTCAATTATGGGCCTGATGAGGGATGAGTAAAGAGACACGATGACCTCCCCTGATCTAGATGTGAATCCCTTCATGATTAGGTGGGCTATATAAAATGTTTTTCTAACCACTTTGGCCATGTGGTTGTCAAATGAGAGATTGCTATCAACTTGGGTCCCCAGGTCCTAATTACTTCTTCTGTACTTAATGGATTACCACCTATGTGGTAATTTGTGGGCACTTTGTTTTTGCCAAAGGGGATGACTATACACTTTTTGGCGTTTAGCTTGAGGCCATGGCTGTGGCACCAGTTGTCTGTTTCTGTGAGGCCCTTTTGGAGGATGCTTGTGTCAGCTGGAGAGTCGATTATGGCGCCCAGTTTGCAGTCCTCTGCAAACTTGGTCAGCCACAGTCCTTCCGTGTTGGCCTGTACCTCTGAGAAATATATACCGAACAAGAGAGGTCCCAGGACTGAGCCTTGTGGGACGCCACTTGTAACTGGTTTGGAGTCTGACATGGCTCCAGCAATTCTAACCATGTGAGTTCTGTCCTTGAGCCAGTATGCAACCCATCTAGTGACAATAGGGGTTTATATTTAAGCTGGTGAACTTATCTATAATGCCCGAGTGGGGTATTGTATCGAAGGCTTTTGCGAGGTCCAGGTAGGCTGTGTGGACCACCTTCCCCTCGTCAATGGCCTTGTTGACTGTTTCAAAGAAATTGACCAGGTTTAAGAGGCAGGATCTGCCCTTAACAAAGCCAAACTGGGTAGGATCCAGTGTCTGTAGGCCCCCAATGTCTTTATTTATGAGGTCCATGATGATCCTTTCCATAGCTTTGCAGGCCAAGCTAGTCAGGCTTATGGGGCGATAGTTTCCAGGATCCGTTGAGGCACCACCTTTGTGGAGAGGGACCACTGTTGCTGTATGCCACTCTTTGGGTACATATCCTGTAGTAAGGCTGAGATTGAACAGTAGTTTTAGGTTTGGGTTTAGCTCTTCTTGGAGTTCATGTAGGACGCAGCCCGGGACACCGTCTGGTCCCATTGATGCTGTGTTTTTTTGCTTTGGAGAGGGCAGCTCTTACCTGAGCATCTGAGATGTCAGGGGGGCAGCACTCTGCTGGGATAGATATTTGCACTTTTGGTGGGGAGGGGGGAGGAGAAGTTTGCGCTGAACCTGTCAGCTAGGATGTTGGCAATGTCTGTGGGTTCAGTGTATTTTTTGTCATTTTGGACTAATTCTGAGCATATCTGGGAATTCCCACCCAGGTTCCTAACATAACTAAAGAAAGCCTTGTGATTATCCTTAGTGTCCTGTGCAATTTTTCCCTGGAAGCTGCCCTTAGACGATTTTATGAGTGCCCGTAGTTTTTTGCTAATACTGATCAGAGATGCATTCCCTTTTTGGGATTTTGCTCTATCATGTAGTAGCTTTCTCCTTCTATTGTATAGTTTGTTTATGGCTGGGGTCCACCAGACAGGACGTCTGTCTTTGGAGGATTGGGTCTTGGTTTTATTTGGGATTGCATGATCCATGCATTCCTGAAGGTGTTCATAGAATGCGTTTATAAAGGATTCTGCGGTCTGGGCCGTATTTTCCACAGGCCCGGGGGCTTTGAAGGATTCCACCTCTGTGTTGAGGAGTGTGAAATTTGCTTTAGAGAAGTTTTTCACTGTGGTTTTCTGGGCAGGGGGTGGGGTCGGGATGTGAATATCCAGTGAGATTAGTTTATAGTCTGATCTTACCAGTGAGGGATACACTTCTGGTCTGGAGCATAGAGTCCCCATGTAGGTGATGATCAGGTCCAGTATGTTTTCCCCTCTTGTGGGAGTGGTAACAAGTTGTTCCATAGCGTTTGAGTTTATAAATTCTAGGAACCTTTGGGCTAGGGTGTTGGAGCTAGAGTAATGCTCCCAGTCTATGTTTGGGTAGTTGAAGTTGCCCAATATAATGGTGTTTGGAGAGACCTTCATATTTTCCAGTGTTCTCAGGAAGGCCGAGTGAGGTTCCTGGGTTTGGGAGGGTGGTCTGTAGCAGGCTATAATCTGGAAGGCAGTTTTACCCACTGTTAGTTGCACATGGATAGTCTCTGATGCTTCGTGCTGTGCCACCAACCTGGAGGTGTGGGTATCTTTGACGAATATTGATACTCCCCCTCCTTTTGCGGTTCGGTCCAAGTTTTGGGGCTGAAAAGCATGGTATGAGGTATAACCTGGTAGTGCTGGGGTGCTCTCGGGAGCCTTGAACCAGGTTTCTGTTACTGCACAGAAATCGATGTTCTCCATGCTAAGGAGAGTTTTGAGTGCGTGCATCTTGAGGTTTAGACTTCTGGCGTTGAGTAGCATTACTCTTAGTTTCTTATCCCTTGTGATACCTATGGAGGTGGGTTTGTCTTTTGAGCCTTGCCTAAAAAAGGCACTATGGGGGTAGCAAGAGCCTTTGCCAATATCCGAAAGCCCAGGGATGACAGGTGCAAGCCGTCTCTAGCGAAGCATCGTGGCTTGTGGAGCATGTCATTCCAGGCTGACAGGCATTGCATCCCCTTTGAATGACAACAATACTTAAGCCAATTGTTGAAATTGATCATCTTGTCTTCATATTGTGGCATCATTCTTGGTGAGGGTAAGATGCTACTCAAGGTCAGGGTCATACTGGCCTGGGCTACATGCTCAGAGAGCTCCTCTATGTCTCTTTTCATGTAGTCCAGGGAGGTACGTCTCAGGTCATTCACACCAGTATGGACAATGACTGAGTCATATTTGTACTTGCCTTGGAGTGACCTGAGTGCTTGTGTTATGTGGCGGATCCTAGCGCCCGACAGGCAGCTCACTGTGACCTTCTCCTTGTTCAACCTGGTGAGCGGGACGTCAGTGTGCCTGCCGATAGAGTCACCTATTACAAGTGTATCAGTTGTGTTGTTTAGCCTTAAGGGCTGTGACTGTTCGGCACACTGGCTTTGTGAGCTATGTGTTGCACGTGTTTTGTTTTGGGGTAGCTGTTGCTTGGGTGTCTGCTTTGGAGGTCTCTGCTGCTTAGGCAGATTTTTATTTAGAGCTTCCGAGTATGTTTTTGTGTGTTTATGTGTTTGGTTTGCTGTCGTGGTAGGTCTGTGTGAGACTGGAATTGTAGTGAGTGTAGTTTCCTTCTCCTCCTGACTGGTTACGCCAGTACTGAGTTGAGAGAGCTTAGCCTCCAGTTTGGCTATATGGTTGCATCTCTCACATGTGTTGGAATTTGTTGGGAGGAGAAGAGGGTTGTCTGTGTACATGAGGCAGTTGTAACATTGCCTCAAGATTCCCAGATTCACCAGCTGGACCAGAGAGGAGATTGACAACTGACCTTTGGACATGCTAGAATAGTATTGGGAATTCCTTTATAATTGAAAAAGGGCCAATGGGGAACAAGGTACTCAAGGGGAGTTTGTGAGGGTGTAGTGCTTTTAATTTTTTAGTGCTGATTTATATAATTGCTTTAGTGAGCAAGTGCCAGGTAACTTAAATGCAATGTGTTACAGATAACTTAAATGCAAAATGACAAACAGTAACTTTCTTTCAAGTGAAACAAGGAAATAAGTACAGTAAGCAATGCAGATATCACTAGGGATCCACAGAAGTGCTGAAAAGCCGCGTTTTAGGTGGAATTAGCGTTTCAGGGAAATAACAAGCAAACAAACAACAAGCATACAAACAAAGCTAGATTCAGCAGGCCTGGATCTAGTCTATGCTACAGCAAACAAGGTGTACCAATTTCAGTAAGAAACAGTTCAAATATGCAGGCACTATAAGCCTTTAACCAGAAATTCCCAGCTCAGAAGGGCAGAGTCCAGCCTCTCCTCCCACAACAGTGCAGACCACGAACCTTCTTAATGTAAAATAACTGGCCTGAAGCCCAAGTGCTTAAAGCAGAACTAATACACTTTTAGAATAACAGACACTGAGCCCTCAATCAGCAGTTCCCAACTTAGAAGGATGTAAGCTACCTGTCCTGCCACCACAGTGCAGGCCACAAACCTTCCTAATGTAAAACAACTGGTCTGAAGCCCAAGTGCTTAATCCAAAAGACTTAGAATGATAGCTACACTTTAATCAAGTTACTACCAAGCAGTAATAAATACAATTGAATACTTTAAAGAATGCCTGGATTAGTGCTCAAGTTATACAAACAAAGCTAGATTCAGAAGGCCTGGATCTAGTCTATGCTGCAGCAAACAAGGTGTACCAATTTCAGTAAGAAGCAGTTCAAATATGCAAGCACTATAAGCCTTTAACCAGAAATTCCCAGCTCAGAAGGGCAGAGTCTAGCCTCTCCTCCCACAAGAGTGCAGACCACGAACCCTCTTAATGTAAAATAACTGGCCTGAAGCCCAAGTGCTTAAACCAGAATTAATACACTTTTAGAATAACAGACACTGAGCCCTCAATCAGCAGTTCCCAACTTAGAAGGATGTAAGCTACCTGTTCTGCCACTACAGTGCAGACCACTAACCTTCTTAATATAAAACAACTGGTCTAAAGCCCAAGTGCTTAAACTAAAAGGCTTAGAATGAGTTACACCAAGCAGTAATAAATACAATTGAGTACTTTTAAGATGACGCAAAAGCAAAATAAAGTAGGAAGAAACACAAATACAGTAAAAGCAGATACATTTTTTTTCACAACTGAACTTCTTAGGTAACAGAAGGTTGAAACCTGAGACAGCTTTTAAGAAAGAAATCTCAAAAGAACCAATGAGGTGCTTAGTCTAAGCTGTAGTCCAGGTGACCTCAGTCAGCCAATGACCTCAAACAATTCTCTCTCACTGAAATGCCTGATGGCTTTGGCTAAACCAAGATGTCCCTGAATATGTGCTCAGACACACAGCCTCCACAAACACTAGGCCCAAATACAAGCCTGAATATGGAATGCTACAAATATCCCCACTACTTAGAACAAACTGCAGAAATGTTTCTCACAGCTGAAAAGCAGCAGTGAGCCTTTAAATGAAAGTTTTAAACAGCTAAAGGAGCCTCTAGAAAAAAGAGTTTAACTGCAACAAGTTATCAGAAACAAACAACCCAACAGATGCTTAATAAGAGTGGACAATTTCCAGTTAATACCTCACACACAGTGAAACTAGCTAGAAAAATACACAGTACATAAAGTGCTATAAATAACAAAGAAATAAAGGAGAAAATAAACAAAAAACAGGATACTTAATGTTATATATTATAGCTCCAAGTTTCCTCAGTGTCCTTCCTTCGATTAGCTCAGTGTGAAAGGGTTTATTAACAGCAGAGGTTCTAACTTAAAATAATTGTTGTAGAAAAATTCTACGAATTATGACAATAGACCTTCACAAATGAGATTTGTGTTTTAATACACAAGCTGTGGAAATACTGTCATTAATGCCTGGTGCATTAGATGCATCCAGGCGTAGCTGCCACAGACATTCCCTAACTTTCATTAAGGTTTTTAGATCTCCCTCCAAATCCTTCATGGGTAACTTATCAATCACAAAGATTAAAATTTTTTGAAATTAACGCAACTCTTACTGTGATTGAATAGGGCATTTGTGGGTTTGTTATTCTTAATGTCCCTATTATGTTCCAATATACAAAGTCTAAGCTTCCTTGTAGTCATCCCAACATAAAATGTGGTACATGATAGGCATATAACCACATAGACAACCATCTTTATATTACAGTTACAGTGTCCTGGACATCTTAGTGTTCTCTTGTAACTGCAAATCTGCACATATGATCCATCATTAATGTATTTGCACACACTACATGTACCGCATTTGCTTATTTGTGAAGGTCTATTGTCATAATTCGTAGAATTTTTCTACAACAATTATTTTAAGTTAGAACCTCTGCTGTTAATAAACCTAGGAACTGAGCCTAATGCATCTTTAGTTTCTTGGGTAAAAACACTGTCCCATACAGCATTCATGATGTTCCTTACTTTTGCCCCTGTTGGGTTAAACTCCATACCCATGCCAGAGGAATAATTTTGACTGGGGTTGTCCTTAACAGAAGTGTTAACATTATTATCTTTTCTGTTGTTATCCTAAGGATGATAATAAAATCACACTGTCTTCTCTCAATCTCTGTACAAAATTTATAAAGTAATTCCATCGGATATCCTCTATGCCTAAACATATCCATCAAGTATGTCATTTGAACTTTAAAAAAAGTTTCCTGACTTATCAATCTGGATATCTGTATCATTTGCCCCTTTACCACGTTTTTTCTTTTGGTGGTCAGGTGGCAACTGTCATAGTGCAAAAAGGAATTACTATACGTTTTTTTACGGAAAATGTTAGACTGTATTCGGTCATCTTTTTTATATAACTGAATATCCAAAAACTCAATTTTATGTTTATCAATGTGATTTGTAAATTTAAGAAACTCAGTTGTTTGATTCAAATAACCAATGAATGCCTCTACTTCATTTTTAGAGCCCTTCCAAAAAGTTAGAATATTGTCCAAATACCGTAAATATAATATTATTTTGGACTTGTATTTTGATGTGAAAACAAATATCTGTTCCCAATCTGCTAATACCAAGTTGGCATAAATGGGTGCACACCTGGCACCCATCGCAACCCCGTTTGTCTATTTATAATATTCACCGTTAAAGAATGTGAAGTTATTAAATAATAGCATCTCAAGTAATTCAGTCAAGAGGCTTCTCTTAAGTTGGTGTAGATCACTGTATTTCATCAAACTATTACTGAACTTGTCCAACCCAGTCTGGTGGGGGATCACAAAAAACAAATTGATGACATCAACAGTAACAAACCAAAATTCCTCACTGACATCAATATTGGTATTTCTTATAAAATCCAAGCGATGCCACAAATCTTTCAAAATATATGATAATTTGTCCAATATGTTCTTACATGTAATATCAATATAGGCTGCAAGGGGCTCAATCTTTGAGCCCTTGGCTGCAACAACAGGCCTAAATGGTGGACAATTTTTATTCTTATGGGTTTTAGGAATACCAAATATTGATGGAATGATGGGATGTTCCACAGAGAGATATTTGAATTCATCATGTGAGATAGTCCCCTCACACATATATTCATACAATTGCCAATTTTCATGTAAGCTCTTTGTACATCACATTTGATACCATTTCATAGGTATCTGCATCATTTAGTAATAGCCGCATTCTACATTCATAATCAGTGTTTGTGATAATAATGACCCCTCCACCTTTATCGGGTTTCATAACCCTATCTGACTTTACGATTACAGAACATCACGTCAGCCTTCTCAGAAGAGGTTTCTCTTTTGTCCCCACTTTTAGTTATGAGATAGGGAGACTTTTGATCAACCTCAGATTGTACACCAGGCTTCTCAATTTAAGGCTGTTTTTTGGTAACAATATTTGTCCAGACTATGACAACAAACATACAAGTCTTAAAAGAAGCAGTGTATTCATTCCACCCTACAACCCTGCTGTTATGATTTTTGAGCGTCTGTGTGGTGTACAAATACGTAGATGTATACAACGAGAAACACTATCCAACAGCAACCTAACCACAGCAGAACAGTTTTGTTTAAAAGAATTGTCTTGTAGTAGTCAACATAAGGTTATGAAACCCGATAAAGTTGGAGGGGTCGTTATTATGACAAACATTCATTATGAATGTAGAATGCGGCTATTACTAAATGATGCAGATACATATGAAATGGTATCTAAATTTGATGTACAAAGGGCTTACACAAAAATTTATTGGCAATTGTATGAATATATGTGTGAGGGGATTATCTCACACAATGAATTAAAATATCTCTCTCTGGAGCATCCCATCATTCCATCAGTATTTGGTATTCCTAAAATCCATGACAGTGAAAATTGTCCACCATTTAGGCCTGTTGTTGCAGCAGCCAAGGGCTCAAAGACTGAGCCTCTTGCGGCCTATATTGGTAATACATGTAAGAACACACTGGACAAATTACCATATATTTTGAAAGATTTGTGGCATTGCTTGGATTGTATAAGGAATACCAATATTGATGTTAGTGAGGAATTTTTGTGTGTTACTGTTGATGTCATCAGTTTGTTTTCTGTGATCCCCCACCAGACTTGTTTGGACATGTTCAGTAGTAGTTTGATGAAATACAGCGATCTACACCAAGTTAAGAGACCCTCTTGACTGAATTACTCGAGATGGTAATATTTAATAACTTCACATTCTTTAACGGTGAATGTTATAAACAAACGGGGTTGTGATGGGTGCCAGGTGTGCACCCATTTATGCCAACTTGGTATTAGCAGATTGGGAACAGAAATTTGTTTTCACATCAGAATACAAGGCCAAAATAATGTTATATTTACGATATTTGGGCGATATTCTAATTTTTTGGAAGGGCTCTAAAAATGAAGTAGAGGCATTTATTAGTTATTTGAATCAAACAACTGTGTTTCTTAAATTTACAAATGACATTGATAAACATAAAACTGAGTTTTTGGATATTCAGTTATATAAAGATGACCGAATATAGTATAAAATTTTCCATAAAAAACATCTAGTAATTCCTTTTTGCACTATGACAGTTGCCACCCTGACCACCAAAAAAAAAACGTGGTAAAGGGGCAAATGATATGGATATCCAGATTGATAAATCAGGAAACCTGTTTTAAAGTTGAAATGACATACTTGATGGATATGTTTAGGAATAGAGGATATCCGATGGAATTACTTTATAAATTTAGTACAGAGATTGAAAGAAGACAGTGTGATTTTATGCCCATCCTTATGGATAACAACAGAAAAGGTAATAATGTTAACACTTCTGTTAAGGACAACCCCAGTCAAAATTATTCCTCTGGCATGGTTATGGAGTTAAACCCAACAGGGGCAAAAGTAAGGAACATTATGAACGCTGTATGGGACAGTGTTTTTACCCAAGAAACTAAAGATGCATTAGGCTCAGTTCCTAGGTTTATTAACAGCAGAGGTTCTAATTTAAAAGAATTGTTGGAGAAAAATTCTACAAATTATGATAATAGTCCTTTGCGAATGAGCAAATGTGGTACATGTAGTGTGTGCAAATACATTAATGATGGACCATATGTACAGATTTGCAGTTACAAGAGAACACTAAGATGTCCAGAACACTGTAACTGTAATACAAAGATGGTTGTTTATGTGGCTACATGCCTATCATGTACCGCATTTTATGTTGGGATGACTACAAGGAAGCTTAGACTTCGTATATTGGAACATAATAGGGACATTAAGAATAACAAACCCACCAATGCCCAATTCAGTCACAGTAAGAGTTGCGTTCATTTAAAAAAAATGTTATTCTTTGTGATTGATAAGTTACCCAAGAAGAATTTGGGGGGAGATCTAAAAACCTTACTGGAAGTTAGGGAATGTCTGTGGGGCCACAGCTTCTGTACTGAAACACAAATTTCAGTTTATATAAAACACACCCATATTCTTACAATATATTTCATGATTACCCATTTTTATGACAGAATTTTAAATGTAGTAGTTTTACAGTTTTTAATAAGAGTGACATATTTATTTGATGAGTAAACCAATGTATTCATTTCTGTTGTATAAGTAAATGTTAGGGTTGAGTTGAATGAATTGGATGCTGATGGGTTAATTTTTAATTGTATTTAGGTACTCACGTGGGTAATTGTTTCTAATTGGTATACAAGTGATTATTGTGGTACTGTTTACTGACTCTGATGAAGCCCAATGGTGGGTGAAAGTGCTTTAGTCAGTGTGGTTATCTACATTAAATCTGATGTTTCTCCTGGTTCATGTCTGCTTTTTTTTTACTAGTTTTAGATCTGTTTCATTAAGTTCCTTTTGTAGAATAGCCACATAATTTGGGGATTCAGTAATGGCTCCCAGCTTGCAGTCATTTGCGAACTTTGTAAGCCAGAGTCCCTCAGTGTTGGCCTGTACTTCAGAGAAGTATATGCCAAACAAGAGTGCTCACAGGACAGAACCCTGCAGTGCACGACTTGTCACTTGTCTGGAGATGAATTTGGAGTCGGCTACTTTTATAGTGTGTGTTCTGTCAGTAAGCCAGTTTGCAACCCATCGAGTGACATAGGGATTATTGCCCAGCTTAGTAAGTTTATCTATGATTCCAGAGTGGGGGATAGTGTTGAAAGCCTTGGCGAGGTCCAAGTATTCTGTGTGAACCACCTTACCCTTTTCCACGGCTCTGGAGAATGATTCGAACAAGTCGATCAGGTTCAGGAGGCAAGATCGGCCCTTCACGAACCCAGACTGGGTGAGGTACAGTGTTTGAAGGTTGCCAATGTCTTTGTTTATATGTTCCATGATAATACGTCCCATGGCCTTGCAGATCAGGCTCGTCAGACTGATTGGACGGTAGTTCCCGGGATCCAAAGTGGATCCTCCCTCCCTTGTGGAGTGGGATGACTGTAGCTGTGCACCACTCTGTGGGCACAAAGCCTGAGGTGAGGCTATAATTAAACATGACACATAGGTGAGGTGCCAATTCATTTTTTAGTTCATGCAGTACACAGCCCGGGATGTTGTCTGGTCCCATGGATGCTGTATTCTTGGTTTTGGAGAGTGCGTTTTTTACCTGAATGGCTGTGATTACTGGACTTTGGCATTCTTTCGGTATTGAGATGGGCCCTTTACGGGGTGAGGGGGGTGAAGTTGGCATTGAATCTATCTGCCAAGATATTGGCAATATCCTTGGCATCGGTAAATCTAGTGCTATTCTGCTGTAGCTCAGAGCAGATCTGAGTATTGCCATTTAGATTCTTGACATTACTGTAGAATGCCTTGTGGTTGTCTTTGGAATCTTTGGCAATTATGTTTTTGTAACTAGCTTTGGAAGATTTTATGAGGGATCTCAGCTTTCTACTGAGGCTGTTGAGGGAGTTTTTTGAATCATCGGTTCTTCCTCTTTTCTGCAACAGTTTTTTCCTTCTGTTGTACAGCTTGTTTATGGCAGGGGACCACCAGATTGGTTTCTTTTTTTTAGAGGACAGTGTCTTGGTTCTATTTGGGATGGCTCGGTTCATGCACGAGTGAATGTGCTCGTACAGCACCTTAGTGTAGGATTCAGCAGTTGAACTTCCAGTTCCCATCTGCATGGGTGTCATGAAGTTTGTTACTTCTGACTTGAGAAGCATGAAGTTGGATTTGGAGAAGTTTTTTTTACAGAAGTTTTTCTTAAAGGGGGGTGGGGGTGGGATGTGGATGTCAAGGGTGATTAGCTTATTGTCTGATCTGATCAACGAGGGGGTGACCATTGGTGTAGAGCATCGATCTCCCATGTTGGTAATGACCAGGTCTAGAATATTGGTACTCCTGGTGGGACTATGAATTAGTTGCTCTAGGGCATTGGAATTTATGCATTCCAAGAACCATTGCGCAAAGGTGTTAGTACAGAAGTAGTTTTCCCAGTTAATTGCAGGGTAGTTGAAATCACCCAGTATTAGGGTGTTTGGTTTTATCTTAATATTTTCCAGTATGTTTAGAAAGGTGTAGTGAGAATTTTGGGGAATGGTGGGGGATCTCTAACAAGCTACAGTTTGTATTGCAGTCTTCCCTAGTGTTAGTTGCACCTGGAGAATTTCAGATACATTGTGTTGGGCAACCAACCTGGAGGTGTGAATATCCTTGGTGAATATAGACACTCCTCCACCTTTAGTGTTTCAGTCCTGGTTTGTTGGCTGAAAAGTGTGGTATGAGTTGTAGCCTGGTATTGCAGGGGTGCTCTCTGGCGCTTTGAACCAGGCCTCAGTTACTGCACGGATATCGATGTTCTCCATTTTTAGGAGAGCCTCGAGAGAGTGCATCTTGAGGTTTTGACTTCTAGCATTGAGTAGCATTAACTTCAGATTTTGCTTGCTTGTACCCTTTACGGTGGTAGTTTTGTCCTTTGAACCTTGCTTAAAAAAGGCACTAAAGGGGTGGCAAGAGCCTTAGCCAGTAACCTGAATCCCAGGAGCGACAGGTGCAAACCATCTTTTGCAAAGCATCGTGGTTTGTCGATCATGTCATCCCAGGCAGACAGATACTGGATCCCCTTTGAATGACACCAGAAACTTAGCCAATTATTGAAGTCAGTCATTTTGTCCTTGTACTATGGTATCATTCTGGACGATGGCAGGATACTCAGGGCTAGGGTCATACCTGCCTGGGCTACATGATCCAAGAGCTCTTCCATGTCTCTTTTCATGTAGTCCAGGGAGGTATGTCTCAAGTCATTCACTCCAACATGGACAATGACAGAGTCATATTTGTACCTGTTGTGGAGTGACTTGAATGTATGGGTTATGTGGCGGATCCTGGCACCCGACAGGCAACTAACTGTAATTTTCTCCTTGTTCAGCCAGGTGAGTGGGACATCAGTGTGCTTGACTATAGAGTCACCTATGACTAAAGTGTTCAGTACGTTGTCTTGCCTTAGGGGCTGCTCTTGGGTGGCACACTGGTGTTGAGAGCTATGTGATGCTTTGGTTGTGTTTGTGGGTGGTGTTTATTTGCATTTCAGCTTCGGAGGTCCTTGTTGCTTGGGCAGGTTAATGTTAAGAGCCTCCGCATATGTGGGTTTTTTGTTGCTATGTGTGAGTTTTGGTGGTGTGGGTTTTGAAGGACTATGTGTTGTTTGAGATGCTGTGTCGGTATTAACCTTCTCCTCTTGACTGTCTAGCACAATCTTAGCTGGAGAGAGCTTTGCTTCCAGTTTGGCTATGTAAATGCATCTCTCGCAGGTTGTAGTGTTTGGTGGTAGGAGGAGAGGGTTGTCTGTGTACATGAGGCAATTGCTGCATTGCCCCAGTATGCCCAGATTCACCAGGTGGATAGGAGAAATCATCGGAAGCTGACCCTTGCACATGCCTGGTTAGGTGCTTTCTTTGTGCATTACAAGAGCTGTTTTCCCTTACTTTTTGGCAAGGTACTTGCAGTTGTAGGCTGTCTAGTGCTACAACTATTTTCTCCTTATTTCCAAGGAGCGGTAAGTGCTTGTAACAAATTAAGGCTTCCTAGTGCATTTTAGTGAGTTTTAGAGCAAGTGCTAGTCACAGGTATACAAATTTTACTGCTACTGCTGATAAATTAGCTAGTTCTCAGGGAAAATTCAAAGAGCAGACTTTTTGGCACCGGGAATAATTTAACCTTAGACCCGTGGTGAGCAAATGCACGCAAACATGCGTATTTATGCCAGAAAGTTGCAAGGGATAGAACTCAGCCTAAAATGGCCAATAAAATTGCAATTTCAGAGCTGGAAACCACTCCTCTATATAGGCAGTGCAATGCTCCCACTCTCACTGGTAAGTAGTAGGACCTCCCTCTACCACAGCAAGGTCTGGATAGTCCTGAAACCAGCAAAGCCTGGAAACTGGACTATTCTAGTTAGAAAAGGCGGGAAATTAGCAAACAAGATTGAATTTTTTTTTTTGGTAAAATCAGGCTAAACAATGCAGTTATACAGTAAATAAGCACGGAAAGGCTAATGCACTTGAATGTATAGCCCAGAACAGTAAACTCAATTAAAACTTTGCAAAATTAGAAATTTGAAAATTTAAACTTTTTAAATAAAGCAAGGCAAGTACACAACTGGAAAACAACGTACAGGCAGAGATACAGTGAAATAAGTAGCTAGTCTAATTGTTAAGCTTTGTGAAAAGTTGCGGTAATAAATATGACCAAAATCAGCAAAAATTAGAAAATTCAGCAAAAAGTACTTGTAGTTAGCACAAAAAGTCTCTCTTTCTCGTTTCTGGTACTCTAGTAGTCTGTAGGACGTCCAAACAGGATCTGCTGATCTAAAACAAGCTCAAAAATGTGCCGATGCATGTATTTATGCCAGAAAGCTGAAAGGGATAGAAGTCAGCCCAAAATGGCCAATAAAATTGCAATTTCAGAACTGGAAACTGCTCCACTAGTGTTAGATAGGCAGTCCAATGCTCTCACTGGTAAGCATTAGGACCTCCCTCTACCACAGCAAGGTCTGGATAGCTCTGAACACTGAAACTAAAGTCCTGAAGCCAACAAAGCCTGGAAACTGGACTATTCTAGTTAGAAAAGGTGGGAAATTAGCAAACAAGATAGATAAGAGCGAGACCGAGAGAGAGAGATGGGAAAGAAGTAATAGGAGTTATGGGGGGCTGACAAAGATTGAAGTATCACAGAATAAGGAGAATCTTGGCAGAACAAGAAGAGGAGCAGTTGCAGAGTGCTAAGGAGAAAGGTTGCTTTTGATAACTCCAGAGCACAAAAACATAGGCAACAGAAGGTAAAAAGGGTTGTTGCCAAGCTTAGGGAGCCTATGACAAGAAAAATAACTGACGTCCTTTAGAGGTTTACAAGATATTTCAGAAATATTATAAAATTTAGTATAAAGCAGGCGAATGTGGAAAACAAGAAAAGGTACAAATGGAAATATTTATGGAAGAGTTAATTATGTTATGGTTAGCGGAAAATGAGGTTGAACAATTGATGACCAAGACTGGAAGTGATAAAATAAAAATGGTGATGTATAATCAGTCAAGAGGGAAGTGCTCAGGACAGACTGTCTTCCTTTGGAAGTTAGGAGAGAATAAAGGTGATAAAGATTTAGAAGGTTTTAATTAACAATGTTTTAAAAGGGGTGGGGGAGCACCAGCTTCTTAGAAAAAAAAGCTCTGGTGGCTTTATTACCTAAAGATAGTAAAGACCCTTTAAACCCACCTTCATATAGACCCATTTCAATTTTAAACCATGATTATACACTAGCTAGCCGGATGTCAAATGTGTTGCCAAAGCGTATAGATATGGATGAATATGTTTTTTCTTTTTTTTTTAAAGGGAAGGCAAACATTTGGCAACATTAATAGTACAATGGTGATACATAGGGAAGCCGAATATAAGAAAACACCACTATTGGTGGGTTTTGGTGCAGGGAAAGTACTTGATAAAGTCAGTTGGGATTTTATGAGTAGAGCAATGGAAGCATTTGCATTCACTGATAGAATAATGTGGTTAATTAATAGGATATATTAATGGGTGGAGGCAAGAATTAAGGTGGGTGTGTTCCTCTCCAGCAAGCTATCTTTGGACAGAAGAATCAGGCAGGGCTGTCCTCTTTCATATTTATTTGCTTTATATTTAGAGCTATTGGCACAGGAAACAAGGAACACTCAAATTCAAGGATATAACTGGTATGGTAGTCAGGAAAAGTTAAGTTTATCCGATGAGGACATTTTGTACTTAATAAATCCAGAAAAGGACATGTTTGTGTTGTGGAATATTTTGAAAGTTTCAAAACTTTTGGGGATATAAAGTAATGAAGATGAAACTAAGGCTACAGTGGTAAACCATGTACCTACACATGAATTAGTTCTGCAATGCGTGTATTTACGAGGACATGATAAGATGAAGTGTTTCGCCATATGGATTAAAAAGAATTTTGCTATGACAGCTAAGGATATGTAGGAAGAGACTAAAATGATCATTAATGAAATACAAGCAGTGAAAAATTTCTAGTCCCTTTGGTTCTGTATACAGGTCAGGCATATTTTTATCAACCAGAGGAGAAGTTGTGGACAGTAATAAAGAGTTGAATGAATTTATTTGGGAAGGGTAGAGGGCAAGACTTAAGTGGGATAAGTTAATCCACCCGTAGAACAAGGTGATTTAGGATTACTTGATTTGAATGGATACTTTAGAGCTCCACAGTTAAGACTCATACATAACATAAGCTGAAGGTTATAAATAAATGAGGGAAGGGATGATAATGAAGAAACTGTAGGAGAGTTTACGAAATAAGCAGAGAGTTGGATTTGGGACGCAGGTACTTAAGGAGAATAATAACGGTACAGAATATTATATTCATAAAGTTGCAGAAAGTACTCTAAGAACTAAGTCAGCGTAGGAATGGAGGAAAAGAGATTTTGCCAATAGGGATGACTTCTAGTAGTGTTATAGAAAATTGGCAAGAGGGGGCTGGACTTAACTGGAGAAAATTGGCAAAGGAATCAAGGTACTGGGGCAAATAACTAGAGAGAGAGAGAGAGATAGGTAATAAAGTGAGGTGCGGCCAAGCAGAAGTTTGGACTGTAGATTAAAGACTGCCTTCCCTACCAGGCATTGATATCAGAGTATAGGCAAAAGAGGAAGTGATAAGGAAGTGCTGAGTGAATGACCAGCTCCGGTAGAGTGTTTAGTAGAGTCTATAACAAAAGCTACTCTTAAAAAAGGGATAATTAGGGTATATAAAATATTGCACGATAACTGTATGAATCAATAAGAAGGAGTTAGAAAAGATTGAGAAGTGAGATTGAAAGACAGTTTACAAAAGAACAAGTGGATATGGCTCCCAAGTATGAAACAAAGTCCAGAAGGTTTAGGATTTTTGCTTGCAAGTGTTTACAGAGGTATTTTTATACCTCAAACAAAATTTTTCCTTGGGTTGATAGCTAATGCTGGAGGTGTGATGGAAAAGGGAGATGTAACTGGGAACATGGTTTTGGGAGTTTAATGAGTTGGCAGATTTTAAAAATTCCATGCAGAAAGGCTGGGGGAGCAGATGACTGTAACTAAGGAAATTATTATTTTGTGCTAGAGTACAGGGTTTGTATTGCCTATACATAGTAAAACATTACTGCATTTAGTGCTATTGGCTACCAAAAAGCTATTGGTAGAAAGTGGAAATCAAAATCTTCCAAATGTAAGTGAAATATTGAATATTTTAAGGAAGATAAAATAACTAGAGGTAGGATCTTTAGAAAAGAGAAAGCACATCGCATGGAAGGGAACAAAAGTTGTGGGAACATTACATCCAAAATAATGTTCAGGAGGAGAAGATGCGAGGTTTAAGGGAAGGTAAGAATGGAGCAATTTATGTAATTCTGGAGTGAATAATTGTTAAATAATGACAGCATAGTTGTCCTGTATAATGCATGCATGACACACGTTAATAATTTTTTTATCTTTTATTTTAATGTAAAATGTGTCTTCGTCTGTCTTGCGTCATTATTTAATAAAGGTGTTAAAAAAATAAACCTGTCCAGACTTGTATCAGTATGTGTTATTTTTTTGTTATGGAAAGATCTTACTAAGTAAACTTTAAGTGCATTCTGCTTAGATGTGCAACTATCTTCCAGAATTTTTTCAAAAATTCTTCCATTGGTATATGTGCAACTGCAACTGGGGCTTCACTGGATACTTTTGCAGGACACTACAAGATGCATGTGATCTCAAGGTCTTGGTTTATTTTCAAGGCCACCTTACTTAATGGGATTCTGTCTTGATTCCATCAACGAGTTTGTTGCTAGGGACTGTATTCTGGGGTTGAAATGGACTGACAAGATCATGTAAGTTGTGAAAGTAATGCACTTATCTTAATGTTACATCTTCATGATCCATGTCAGTCCACTTCAGCAACCCCCACTAATTTTGCTTCTTCCTTTGCCAGTCCATTCCTGCTGAGAGACATGGAGAAATTGCCATCAGGCCTCCTTTTAATCAGTGGGTTCTTGATCTGGAAAGAAAGAGAAGTGTAGTGGAGCTAAGGGACAAGTTTACAGCCTGAGCGAGTATTAAAGGTACTGAACAACTGCTGCCTTTGAGTAAATACTGTTGAGGCTGAAATGAATGGGTATGTATCAGTAAACACATTGTGATAAGTGTATAACTTTTGTTTAAAGCTCTAATAACATGAGTTGCTTGGAATATCTGTTTCCTTTTGCCACAGGTTCGTAAACAGCATATGGAACGCTGTTTGAATTTCCTGGTTGATGAACTGAACTTAATGGAGGCTTCAGAAGCAGAAGATCACATATTCTTTGTATCAGCAAAGGAGGCTTTGAACGCCAGAATGAACAGAGCACAAGGCATGCCAGAGTATGGTAAGTGCTTTATCACACCTTTGTTCTATTTATTTGTTTGAGATTATACAGAGTATGTGTTTGATTATGCATTAAGAAAGTGAGTATCAGACTTGCATAGTTCTTTGTGCATTTGCAAACAAGTTCATATTTTGAACTGGACTTGCCTAGCTACTCTTGGTAAGGGTAGGCACTGTTTATGCTGGCTGTGATTGATTGCTTCAGCAGTGTGTGCATGTATCTCTTCCATTGCATTTCACAAAATATTGTTTATGTAAATCTGGATTATTTTATCTTGAATTGAGATTCACTGATAACTGAAGCAGAAGGTGAAGTTTTTTTTTGTTCATTTATCTTGGAATGTTTTTCTTCAGCATGAAATGTCTGGTAATGAGGCCATGCTCCACACTTTTTTGGTAATAAAATTGTATTTGATACTTCTTCTTTCTGGACATTGTTTTTTACATTCCTCACAATCAAACCTCAGAGGTCTGTGCATAAGTTGGCTGTCTTTTCAGGATAGGCTTAAGGAATGAATTTTATTGTATGAAAGAAAAGGATCATTATGCGATAACTGTTGAACAAAAATTATACAATGAAAACATTAGATGGTGTATTTCTCTGACAACGGGTTGACATGCATTAATGTGGCCATTGTGTCTTACTGTCTTCTCAACAAAATATCAGTGGTGTACAGAATGTGGCAATCAGTTTTGTGGGACAGTTTGCAAGAGTGTTGTTGAATAATTATTGATCATGCTTATTGGAAAGAGCAGTGTATGTTTCTGAGAGCAATGTGGCTATTAACAATATTGATTTTATATATATATATATATATATATATATATATATATATATATATATATATATGATTTTATAACGGTTGTATACTGTACATGATCTCTGAAGGAACACATTCTGTTGAGATAGTGTGAATACAAATGGAGCTGAGGGTAGTGGCTATCATATTTTGAGAAATAAAGTAATGATGTAGCTAATGTTTGACTTTGAAGTTTTCTTACAACTACACAGCTTCCCTGATGTAGATGTTAGATTCAGTTTATAACATTCACCATCATACTTTTTATCAAGGGGGGCAAATATGTAATATGCTTTGCTTTTGTAAGATAAGAATGAAAACCACTGTTTACTTATTACAGAAATGATGTATTCTAGTATTTGAAATGCTATTACAGACAAAAAAGAGGAAAGCATTACAGGGAATTGTAACTTGCTCTCAGAGATTATTTGTGCAACTGTTCTGCTACTTTTCAGCTAAAACATAACTGGAGTTTGTAACTGAATATCTAGGTTTGCATTAAAAAAAATCCTAAGAAAATGTCAAACTGTTTCAAACAGGTAACCTTGGATTGATAGTCTTTGCCAGTAGGTCTTCATGGCCATTGGAATGTGCTAGGCTAGTAAGCTACATTGCAAGTTTCCATTTGGTGTGACTGCACAACTTTGTTTCAAGGTGTCTGAATACAGATAATATCTGGAATGGATCTTTAAGGTGCTGTCATTTTATCTGAAAAAAAATATTTTTTCTTTCTCCAGTCAGTACAAAATTTCTGTTACTGCATGTAGTGTGAAGTCTACAGTATCAAAGGCAGTATATTCTGTTGCATGAATTAGAACTGAGAAATCATTTTAGGTAGAATGGCACTTTTGAATGTGTTTTGTACCCAAGTATCTCATCAGAATTTTTTTTTTAATGAGAACTTCATTGGGGGATTTGAAATAAGGCCTCTTAAAAACAGTAAGAAAGTCCATTATTTCAGATAGCTGTTGTCACAGCCTGACTCTGTGTCCAGTTTCCACTTGGCGGCTGTTTGACCTTTGCTCATAAGTTTGGGTAAAACTAATTTCCACAGTAAATGAAAACAAAGTTCTTTTAAGACAAAAATAAATGACTTTTTTATTTCACCAGCTGAGGCAGCATTTCTTTTGATGCATATATGGTGAGGCTTTTACTCTGTATACTGGCAAAGGCAGTGTGCCACCTAATAAATTAGATTTGTGATAAAGTGAAATCCTTGCAGGTACAATGGCATTCTGACTGTGTTTTAAGCCATAGTGTGTTGTTCGAATTCCCTGAATTTGTTTATTGTGGGTTGCTGAGCAATACTGGCATAGGGCCTCTTATGTACTATCTAGAAATCTAGTGTCTCTAATAACTTTTCTTGCAAAGTCTGATGTGTATCAGTTGCCCCCTTGGGGTTATATAACATCTGCTCACAATGTTGGGTACAGTTGTGTGAAATGTGTGTGAGTTAAGTCTTTGTTAAACCAAAAATAAAAATCCTGTCAGTTTCACTTGAATTTTTTTTCAAGTACAACATGCTGGGACCACAGTGCCTTGCATTCATGTAACCAAAGTGGTAGGCTCTAATTCATTTTAGATGCATTTTATTGCTGACCATTCTATGACTGTCTTAAGGTTTCACAGTGAAATGTCAGAGTGGGCTAACATATAACTTTTCATATGTACAATATGCTTTGTTTTTTATGCTTTTAGTGTCATAATCTGACACACAGAGTAGCAGTCTTAGGAGCATTTTGTAGCTTAGCACTATGAAGGGCATGCCTGAAAATTTCATATTGAAATCTAAAGGAGTGCTGAGTGATGAGTTTTACTTGTAGACTGTTGATCTGTTAGATCAGAAGTATTCAATGTTACATTTTGTATTTTGCATTATACTCTTTTTTTCCATTGTAGGTGCTTTATATTTCTGTTTATATTCTTAGTACAGTAATGGCCTATAATACATCTTTTTGAATTACCATTACATCAGAAGTAAAAAACAAAAAACCCTGCACATTTTGCCAAAAAATATGCATATTTTCATTTGTAAACTATCGTGGATAGCATGCTGTAAATTGGAGCAACTAAAGTGGTATGGTTAGTTTCAGAATAGTGCTGCACTGAAACCCTTAAGGACTGAATCGCTATCTTAGAGCCCTTTTGTAGCTGAATACTGTATGGTAACTGTCTGAAAGTTTCTTAATGAAATATGAAAGGAGGAACTGAGCGATGGGCTTCTATGTATAGTCAGCTGATCCACTGGTTCAAAGGTATGTTCATTGTTGCAGTATTTTATGCATTATACTTTATTTTCATTTGGGCGGAGTTCTTTTGTACTACTACTTAGTATGCAGCATATAATAATGGCATAGAGTACGTCATTAGTGAGCTGTCAATACATCAGAAGTAAAAATCATATTAATTTCTCTTGAACACAGAAGATTTTTGGCACTGGACTGGTGTCCTTCTCCAAGTTTGTACTTGTATGCATTACCACTGAGCTGTGCATGTGTCATTATGCCTGGAATCACCAACATCAGCTAACTGCATTTTCTAGCTGAAGGTCAGCATTCTGTTCTGAGAAATTTGTTGTAATATTTCAGATGGTTACTGAGATGCAGTCCATTTATTGCTAGGGCTCATCCATAGTTGTATGTTTCAATTTGGATGCTCTGTTTTTGCCATTCAGGTTGTGAAGAACTTACATTTTTCGTTTTTTCTAGGCTGTGAAACTCAGAATGTCTGAATTATATCATTTTTTTTTGCAAAGTAAGACACAAGAAGTGGTACTCTTATTCTTTGAAAAATAATATTTTCTAACACTTTACATGTTAATAGGAACTAGGACATTTTACTTATTTTGATAGGCATGAGATTCTGCTATGAGATTCTGTTGTGTTTTTTAAAAGCTGTTAATGGTTGCAAAAATACAGTAAAAGTGGGACTAACCAGGGAGTTTATCCAGTTTATGCTGAATTTTTTTAATGTGTTAGAACCAGTAGAGAGTGAGTATTTTGAAGTTAGGGTGCAGTTCAGGTCTTAGTGATCTTTGAAAATTGCTAAGCTACAGCATATGTCATATAGTCAGTTCCAAACACATACGCAGTTTTCAGTTCTCTTTAAAATAAACCAGTAGTATCAAAATATTTGTTGGTGTGATTTCAGGTCTAAAAAGTGTTCCCTAACAAAATTCATCTTTTCTTTTTACATTGAGGCAGAAAAAATTACATTAAACGTTGGTGGCTTAGTGTGTTGGTCTCCATGCTGGGCTAGCCTTCAAAAGTATTCTTACATATTTTAATCTCTAGCCCTCAATAATATTTAGGAAATTACTTACGTGAATAGACAACATTGGAAACTAATGAAAGTAAGTTATATTATGTATTTGTACGCTAAAGGAACAATAAATTACAATGGTTCTTTAATGTCAGTAAATAATTAAAACACTGTAGTTATAGCATTCCAGTTGGAGTATAAAAATAAACAAATTCTTTTAGTAACAGCTATTGATGGCTCTACTTTGTGTAATATGCTGTGACTGATAACCAGTTACGGAATTTTTGTAACTGCCTTATTTGAAGTTATCGCAAGTTACTGCAGAGGGTTGTCTGTTTCCAGAGATCTTAATTTAGCCATTTTTATAAGTGAAATAACTGTATCATTACTTGAAGCTTCCAGAAGATAACCTAGTGTTTTTTTTTCTTTGAATAAATATTCTCAGGTGAAATGTAAATTACCTTTTATCTAACAATGTAAAAAAAAAAAAAAAGAAAGAAACGAGAGGGCAACCACCACTACAGAAATCTGAAAAAGTAAAAATATGGATCCTCCAAGATCACTAAGCATATTCCTCTAATGAGAAGTCTGCTAAAACAAAATTACTTAAAAACATTGCTGAGAAAAGGTCCTTAGTAATGTTTTCATGAAAGGAGCTAAGTTCATTTGCACTGATGAAAGATTTAAACATTTTGAATTACAGTAATTTTCTATGCTCAGCATTTTATAATTGCTCATAAACTAATCTAACTTTGTGTGCATTAAAAAAATAATTTGCTC
The DNA here is from genome assembly GCF_019279795.1 of Protopterus annectens. Lineage (NCBI taxonomy): Eukaryota > Metazoa > Chordata > Ceratodontiformes > Protopteridae > Protopterus > Protopterus annectens. The sequence goes on from NC_056734.1 coordinate 566,418,756, forward strand.
CTTTGTTTTCAGAGATTTGTGATTGTCCAAGTAATGTGATGAAACTCAAAAAATACATTAACTGTTAAGGAAAATACTTCAGTGAGTTTAAATTTAGATGGCCTGCTCAAGAAGATAATTATAATTCCATAACTCCGTTAGTAACCTTTGCAAGTGGGGAAGCTGAGCTGCTTAAAGCCAGTAGTCGTATAGAAAGGTAGATCATGTAGAAACAATGTTGTTGTTCATGGTTTAGGGAAAGAATATTATTGAGAGAACATTAACCAATCAGTTACACATTAACTCAAATTTTAGAGCCCAAATTCTGCTCTTACCATATAATAGACTGAGTACATAGTACGCTGTCCACACACTGCTCAACTTTCCTCCATGCATGTTTGTGAAATTAAGTAGAGTTAATGTACTTAAAATGAAAATGACAGCAAGTAACTTCTGCACTGACTTCGGGTGTGGTTTTAAGTTGAAATGTGGTCCTGATTTACTGCAAGAAGTAAGTCAAATGAAAATGGAAATTGATCCCGATTCAGAAGTAGTCCAAAAGTATATTTTTTAAAATGGCTTAATCAGCAACTCTGACATTTGCATGGAATGGAACTGAGTGAACGGCACAAAATTGCAAACCTCAACCATGTAATAAATTAAAGCTCAAAACCACACTGCCACTCATGTCCAGAAACACCAGAAAGATTAAATAAAACTTTATTCAAAGATTGATTAGCGCTGTTGTCTTTACATTTTAACATTGACTTCATCAGAACCAAAACAAAGTAGATACCGCCCTACATTTAAACTTCCTAATAGCAACGTTACACAATTATCTTGAAGGCATACAGCCTATATCTTCATACAAAACTAACAAATACTCAAAACCATTTGATTTTTAAGTAATAATTTACAAGGAAACTTAATTTAGCTATTATTTACAGAAACCAAAAGTGGGTTATACCGAAAAATTTAAGAAGAAAAGTACTTAAAATCCCCCTTGTATCCTGTTAGTGGACGTTTTTGAGCACCTGTGTAGGCATGACATCTGCTCACTTGGCAGACTTCCTGCTTTACTAAATACAACTTGAAGAAAGATGCGTGGGATTTGGTGTAAAAATTGAGTGGTGATGCTACCATTAGAATAATAAAGCCCGATAAGGGCAGTGGCATGGTTCTTATGACCACTAATGATTATTCCAGCAAGATGTTTGAGTTATTGTTGGGTGTCTGTAAATATGTGCCAGCTTCTTTTAGCGAGATTAAAGTCGCATAACAAAAAATTGATTTATATTTGGTTGAACTCCTTTTGGGTGGTCACATATCCAAAGGTGTGTTTGACTTTCATTATATCGAGCAGCCTGTTTTTCCTGTCATTTTCAGTATCCTGAAGGTTCACATAGATATACACGCTCCACCTTTGAGGCCAATTGTGTCAGCCAGGCAATGAAAGACTTACCCACTTGCAGTGTATCTTAACTGAAAGTTGAAATCTTTTATATATGAGCAATCATGTATTTTAATGGACTCCTGGGATTTCTTAAGGCGTTTTACCCCTGATTTGTATGTTGAGAATGCACTGTTTGTTTGTATTGATGATGATGATCTTTTTGGTTGCATTCCATTGAGGGAGGGTTTAGAGAGTTTTCGGAGACATTGTTAGGGTTCCCCACTATAACACCTGTGGAATATATAGTTTTGATTAATTTTTTGGAGTTTGTACTTGTTAGTAATTTTGTATATTTTGATGGAGAGTATTATAAGCAGGTACAAGGGGTGGCAATGGGGTGCTGTATGTGTGCCCCTCTGCGCCAACATTGCTAGTTGGGTTTGGGAAGAAAACTTTGCTTTAAATTCCCATTTCAAGTGTAGGTGGCTGGTGCGTACAAGATTCCTAGATGACATCTTTATTTTGTGGAAAGGCTCTTGTTCAAGTTTAGAGGAGTTTTTTGATTATATTAATTCCACTACAAATTACTTTAAATTTACATATATGACTTATGACAAATTTTGTAATTATTTGGATATCACAGTTTATAAGGAAGACTGCTAATTTAAATCAAGCATTTATAGAAGGTCCACTTTTTCAAATTCATATCTGCATTTTTCAGAGCTGCAACCTCCTGTCCCAAAAGAAGTCCTTGGTAAAAGGACAGTTTGTCCAAATCTCAAGGATGATTACGGACGAAATAGGTCTTTGCCCAAGAATGCCAGAAATTGTCAGACATATTTTGCGACAGGGATTACTCCAAGGATCTTGTAAATGAAGTCTGAGACAAGGTAGCTAGACTATTTTAGGTCAGACAATGAAGTTAGACAAGCCGCCTTTGTCATTTAAGTTCACTAAGTCAAGTGCTAAGCCATCACCCTCTAAATAATGATGTTAGAAAAATAATTTGTAAATATTGGCCGTTGCTTTATTCCAACAGGAACATCTCAGCAGCTATAGGTGACAGTCCTATATTTGTACATAAAAGGGGTAAAAATTTGAAATGCCTTTTTGAAAACCCAGTTTCTAGGAATTTTATGTCTGCATGAAGGTTGACAAAATGTGGATGATGCAAGCAGTGCCCATAAATTTTAGAAAAAGAGTTCATTACTTAGGGCGAGGGTAATATGAAGATTGAATTAGTTGGTTTTGTAATTGTTTTTCTACTGGAGTGGTGTATATTGCTATATTTGACACCTGTGGAGCCTACTATATACAAGTAGGTAAGGCCAAGACGCCACTGAATAAACACATCTGTGAACATTACTATGATATGTGTAGAAAAAATATGAGCAATGCACTGTACAAACACACAACTGCTTGTGCTAACTATCAACTATTTAGATTTGGGGTGTTAGAGAAGGTAACACAAAACCTCAGAGGTGCCATTGGGAAATTATTCTAGAAACTAGGGAATTATTGTGGCAACCCTCCTGAACTCACAAGAACCTCCCACTCTGGATGAGTATATTTCGATTGCAAATGTACTTAAACTTAGAGCCATGGACTTAAAGGATTTATTTTGTAGTAAAGTGCCCTTGACAAGGCTGTTTACCATTATTTACATTGACTGTGATTATTTATGCTACATATGTTGTATATAGAGCATGGTGCTTTGCGTGTTTTGTATGGTTGTACTTTTTATACAATATAAGTGCAAATAGTAGATCTGACTTTGTTAATCTTCTTTCCATTCATCACTGATGGGGTTGTCTGTTCCATCCTTGGAACCGAGTCAGCCTAATACCAAGCTTGCGCCAGCCAAAAAACTCTCAAGCTAAGCTTTTACCCATAGTGCCCTTCTTCCTGTTCCCTAAGATCTCGTTTGCCGCGTAGCCGTAAAGCCGCGTCTAAGCCAAGCTCTCAGCTAAGTGTAAAATTTCTGATATTTTCCTGGATATTGTGTCTACCGTTTATTCCTTGTTGGTATTTTTGATATTTCTTTACCTTTGAATCTATCTATCTACCTTTCTGTTTTTACCTTTTTGGTAATCTTCATTACCATTGGAGGTACGGCCTTTCTCCCTACCCTTGTGATATTTCTTAAATACCATCGTTGGTATTTCTCCTCCTTCTTCTTCTTTCACCCTATCTCATACATCTATATAAATATAAATATAGAAAAACTTGGTTTCCTTCTAACTTGTGTGTGTATACATATTTTTTTCATGATGTCTGATAAAAAAGGCACATCGGGGTTTAAGCATTGTGCTTCTTGTAAGGGAAAACTGCCTAACAGTGATTCCCATGATGACTGTGTTTATTGTCTGGGGGTGCTCCATCTTTCGGTGCAACCCCCTTGTGTGATTTGCCAAAGTTTTAGTCAGCCACTTTGAATAAGCGCAAAAACAAACTGATTCTGAAGGGCCTCCTTAAGACGCTCTTTTCAGATGCCCTTTCTGCGACAGAGGTCTCATCCCCTCCTACAAAAGAAAAGAAAAGGTCCCACTCTGTCCCCTCTTCACCCTCGGGTGACCAAGGCAAGTCTGTAAAGTCTAAAGTAACAAAATTGTCTTCGGAGCATAAGTCCATCTCATTGGCATCGACCTTTTCCGCTCTAACTATGACTGTTCCTTTGGCTCCAATACTGTCTACGGCACCAACTACTGATTTTCCAAAGGTTACTCCAGCTTTGGCACTGAGTGCCACTTCGGCACAATGCACACTTTCGATGCCTACCTCTGCAATTCCGTTTACTACTGAACCTTCTGTGTCGGCGCTGAGTGCCCCTCCGGCACCAAGTCCTGTCACGGTTCCGACAATTTTGACGGCACTGGTTCCTGTCTCCAAACTTGAGACATCAGTGCAGATAGACTCCACACCATGGACCCGATGCTCTCCATCAACAGATCCTTTTCTGGGGCAAGTATATAGTCCATTCCTAGAACGACCTGACTCCTCATCGGGAGTGTCCACTAGATCCACCAGGAGCCTTTCCAAGTTTGACGTGATGCGTCTTGTGGATCAGCTGTTGACAGCCAGGGGGATACCCACTCTGTCTAGGACCCATCCAACTGCAGGACCTGGGTTGGTTTCTCCTTGGACTCCATCCTACTCTCCTCCTTTGACCATACTGGTTCCAAAGTCTTCAGCTTCGACGTCATATTCGGACCCCCCCCATCTCTGCGCCTGTAGTGGACCTCACTGTGGCTCCAGGACTGTCCCTTTGGCCTTCGGTCCCTTCAGAACCGAGCCTTCCTCAACTTCCTGATTGGGCTGCAGGCTCTTGGGCTCGGGGTATGGTTCCATGTGTGTCTACAGTTCCATCTACGTTGCAGGGAGCTCTGTCTGCACCATTCCTAGTTGAGGCTCCACCCTCAGGAACGGGTTCGCTGGAGCAGGGTGTGACCCCAATTCCGAGGTTGTCCCTCTCTGTTCCGGGCTCCCATCCCTCTTCGGGCGGACCTGCTTTCCGAGCTATGGAGAGGGCACTTGCTTTTGGAAGCATTCCACCAACGTCAAAATGACACAAGCCACTGCCCTTGGACACTGGGCAGGAAAGTCGCAGGAGACCCCATTACAAGATGCCCCCTCTTCAGAGTCCTCCTCAGAGGCCCCCTTTGAGGAGCTACCATGGAAAAGATCATGCAAGAGGAAGCACGTAGACGCCCTGAAGAGTCTCTGACAGAGGATATGGATTTTGATGACGGGGAAGGGTCCCCACAGTCACCCCCTAATGATGTATCCTTTTGGGACATCCTTGAAATGTTGAAACAAAAGGGTGATTGGAAGCCCACTAACCCTTTTTTCGAGGAGTCTCTGTTTCTGTAGGCTTTCTTTGCCCGGCCGTCTACCTCTTGGGTGACCCCGCCTGCGGATGAGCTGGTACACCTCGTGGTGCAGCACGCCTGGAAGAACCCTGATTTTGTTGAGTCTATCCCTCAGAGACCTGACAAGATACTACCCCCCCCCCGAGGAAAACTCACATTGGTCTAGAGGTTTACCAGTTGATGCTATGGTGGTGGAGGTTGCGGCCCCGAAAAGGGATCTCGCCAAAGAGAGTCATACTGTTCGTCTGCCCAACAGGGAGTCCCAGGCTGTGGACCGATTAGGGAAGTGCATTTTTGCTTCAGCGACTTTTGCCATATGGTTTCTGAATTACTTGGCACATTTTAGGAGGCTCCAAAGAGACTTGGTTTCCAAACTCTCTGGAATGCTCGCGGGACAGGTGTCTGATGGGGTAAGAGATAAAGTTGCCTCACAGCTCGCAACCCTTGAATCGATCTCCAATTCATCCACGAGGTTGCTCTCACATGCAACTGAAGGGGCGGCTAGAGTGGGAGGCTTCCAGCACAGTTATGAGACTCCATGCCGGGATGTGCTCTGTGACTTCGTGGCCCTTTAAAGTCTTCCTTCCTGAACGCTCCAATCAAAGCATCTTCCCTTTTTGTTCCCAAGGTGAAAGACACCCTGGCCAGGTGTGAGAAAGATGGTATGATCCTGTCTGCCGTAGGTCTACTCTTTTCCAGGAACCAGAGGAGTGGGAAAATGTGGCACAGAAAATCGCAGGATCCTTTCCATGCCACACGTGGTGATGATACCACCAGGGGCAGAGGGAGTAATAATTCTGGAAGATGCCACTACCGAGGCAGAGGGGGGCCACGTAATCAGGGACCCAGGGATTCTTTCTCTGGGCAGCCTTACCGGCGCTCCTGAAGAGTGGCCCAATTGCTTTCCTCTGGAAGCAGGGAATGTTTCTCTCTGCACCATGCTGCCTGACAATCAATAACTCCTGACTGTTGGGTGCAGAAAATTATAACCAGCAGCTACACCATTCCCCTCATCACTTATCCAGAGCTTCCAACAAAACTTCCCAATGTTCCAACTAGTCAAAGGGAAGAAGCAGCTGCAGAAATAAACAAGCTGTGTCAAAAAGAGTCATCTAAAGAGTCCCACCAGACCAATGCGGATCCGGATTCTACTCAAGATTCTTTTTGGTGCCAAAAAAAAGACAGGGGACTGGGGACCAATTCTGGATCTCAGCTATTTGAACAAGTCTGTTGCCCAAACGAAATTCTGGATGGTCACAGTTCAGTCCATTCTCCTTTTTCTAAGGGAAGGCAATTGGATGTGCTCGATAGATCTCTGAGACACGTATTACCTCATCAAAATGAACAAATGCTCCAGAAGTCTGCTCTGCTGCCGGCTAGGAGCCATTCACTAACAATTTCATACCCTACAGTTCGGACTCTCTACAGCCCCCATAGTGTTCACAAAGTGCATGGCAGTGGTCACAGCTCACTTGAGACTGCAAGGATTCTGGGTGTTTCTATATTTGGACAATTGGCTCCTTACTGCCCCACCAAGCATCTTCTGGTAGCAGCTCTGCAGTACACTCTTTCCCTGGCGAGACTGTTGGGAATAATGATAAACTGGGAGAAATCCAACCTTGCTCCGACCCAGTCCATAGAGTTCATTGGAGCAGTCTTCGACACCCATTCTTGTCTGGTGTCCTCCCAGTTCACAGACTTCAGAGACTGAGGCTCCACCTCCAGGTGATACTCTGTCAAAACAAAGCCTCAGCAAGGGAGGTTCTTCAGCTTTTAGGATCCATGGCAACTGCCATACCGATAGTGCCTCTTGCGAAACTACACATGTGAATACTTCAATGGCTTCTGCTATCTCAGTTGTTTCCAAAGCACCACCCTCTGTGCTTTCAGATTCAGATAACCAGTTGTTGCAAACAGGAACTTCTTTGGTGGATGAGGTCAGAGACAAAACTTTCCATCCTCCCCAACCCAAGGCCATTGTGACCACGGATGCTCCCCTGATAGGGTGGGGGGCCATTTTCAGGCAAAGACAGTCCAAGGCACATGGTCCACTATGGAGGCCAACTTGCATATCACCATTCTAAAACTGAGAGCAGTGCTGTTAGCGTTGCAAGCATTCCAATCTGTTCTTCCTTCTGGGATGATTGCAGTTCATTCAGGCAACATGTCAGTAGTCTGGTATATCAACAAGCAAGGAGGAACCAAGTCCTATTCCCTATGTCGAGAGGCCATGAGAATTTGGCAGTGGGCGATAGCTTCCAGCCGCTTTCTGATAGCATCGCATATCCCAGGGAATTCCAACATGATTGCAGACAAGTTGAGCAAATGTATTCTCCTGCCTCCTCCCTCCTAACATAGTGGCAAAAATCTTCAGCCGTTGGGGCCAGCCTTGCTGCAACCTATTCGCCTCCCCGTCAAACAACGAATGCAGCAGCTATTTTGCCCTATTTCCCCCACAGGGGGAGTCCCCAAGGGACGCTCTGATTCATGATTGGCCCACGGGACTGCTATATGCCTATCCCTCCTCCTCTGGTTCTCCAATTCATAAAGAAAGCTATTCGGTTGAAATGCAAAGTGATCCTCTTAGCTCCTTTTTGGCTTTGACAAGTTCGGTTCTCCTTCCTCAGCCTCATCTGTTATGTCGACCGTGGATTCTGGACCCTTTTCCAGACATGATTTCTCACCCCCCAAGGGTTGAGTCACCCGAGCCTATCCAGTCTCAAGCTGGCAGTTTGGTTTCTCCACTTCCGTTAATCACCAGGCAGGATAACCTTTCCTCACCTGTATGTGATATTATCCTGGCCTCACACAAACCATCCACCAGAAGACTATATATATGAACAAATGAAAGAGATTCTCTATTTGGTCTAAGAAAAGAAGGCTAGACCCATACTCAGCTCCAGTTACAGCAGTCTTACAATATCTGTCAAAATATTTTTGAGGATTGAGCTGCAGCTTCTACCATATGAGTACATCTAGTGGCTATTTCTAACTTTCATGATGAGTTTGATAATTCTTCCCTCATTTCTCTTCGGTTATGCAAAACCTTTCTAAAAAGGATCTCACACATTAGGCCTCCAATCAGACAATCTATAGAGCCATGGAACCTCACGTTAGTTCTTCAGTCTTTAACTCAACCTCCTTTTGAGCCCGCAGCAGTGTGACCTCACATTTTTATCTTGAAAGTCACTTTTCCTGGTAGCCATCATGTCGGCCAGATGAATTTCAGGGCTTCATGAGTTATGCATTAAAAGACCCTATTTAATCTTCCACAAGGACAAAGTATCACTCCGGATGAACCCCTTCATTCTTCCCAAAGTTATTTCAGATTTTTCCATCAGTCAAACCATTGACTTGCCAGTATTTTTCTCAAATTTTACTAATAAAGGGAAATACTGTCTACACTCTATGGATATGCATAGACACTTGAGATTTTATCTAGGCAGAACTATGGCAGCACGTAAAACTGACCAACTTTTCAATTCCTTCTCTGGACCTAAAATGGGAAATTTCAGCTCCAAGGTGAGTTTATCTAAATGACTTAGGGACTGCATACACTACATCTATTCGCTTGCAAAAAAGCCTATACCACAGAATGTTAAAGCCCACTCTTCCAGATCTATGGCACCTTCTGTAGCCTTCCATTCAAGAGCCTCTATGGATGATATTTGTGCAGCAGCCACATGGGTTACCTCCCACACTTTTATAAATCATTACAAATTGGATGTGGTCTCCAGAGGGAGAGCTGACTTTGGTTCAGTGGTGCTCAGGAACGTTCTTCCATAAGATCCGCCCAAGGAACACAAGGTAGCTGGGGATTCTGTCCTATCAGTGATGAATGGAAAGAAGATTAACAATCATCAGATAAAGAAGTTAACGTAGTGGTATATGACTTTACTAGTATATTCATTCCCCTTATGTGAATGGCTGCATTGACAACTGTTATATCTAGACTAATAATAAGCTGTTATTCACTATTCACCTAGTTGAAAAGTCATCTGGAAAGACTGTTAATTAATTAATGTGAGAAAATGTCTTCTTCAGTGATAAAGCTTTCAAGCATTTTCAATTTCAGACTTGAGCTGATTGCTGTGTTTATAAATAATATATTAAATATTGTTAATGCAGTAAACAAATTTAAAAACATCTTGTTATGGACTATACCTTGATTTCTTTTGCCTGCCTCTCAGCTTAGTCTTAAGTAGTTCTGCTATAATGTACTCTCTTTAGAGGCATATTGTTCTTTGTTTGGCATTTTGCTATGGAAGTCCAGTACTTTTGCATGATTTGTTGTTTCCATATCTTATAGCAATTTTACTTGGTTCTGATATTACTTGGAAGGCACTCAGTCATATCTCTCAGCTGTACAGATTTTCACAGAATGTCCAGATTTTTGCCTCATATTTTTATTTTACTCATAAAGTTGTGTTTTCCTAGCAGATCATTGGCAAATCAGTGAGAGTTGAACTCGGAAAATAATGACAGATATTTGAGTTTCAAACTTCATACCCTTCAGAAAAATTTATGCTGATGCAAAACCTGTTATTCTATCAACTTTTTAGGTCTTTAAGAGCAATGTTTAAAAAGTGTCCCTATTTTTGGTCCTTTGTCACCTCCATTATTTATGGCTTTGTCCAGATTTCTTGATCTAAGAGATTGAGAGGTATGTAGTCAGTAACATCAACCAATGCCACTTTCTCTCAAGCAATCATGGCTTTTGCTGTGGTCGCAGTACATCCACGGCTATCTGGACACTCACTGACAGCATTCTTCTTGGAATGAACAAATGCCTAATTGCTGGAGCCATTTTTATCAAGTTTACCAAAGCTTTTGATCTAGTCAGTCACTCAAGTATTCTAGACCATCTCAGTGAAATAGACATTAGTGATGGTAACTGCCACTTCTCAGTGAATTTCAACTCATCAACTTTTCCATCAGTCCCTCTGCAGAAAGGCGTCCCCCAAAGATCTATTTTACTACCTCTCCTCTTTTATGTTTACATTGACAAACCCCCTCTTAACTTATTCCATTTTCTCTCCTGCTTTATGCTGATAACATGGTCCTTGTCCTTTCAAACCATTCTTTCCCCTCTCTTGAACTTATTTTTATTTATTTTATTTTACATTTGTTAACCGGGCTAGTCTAACTGGATACATTTCCATTTTCAGTAGAGGCCCGGGGAGAAAAGCTCCGGCAATTATAGAAATTACAACATTAAAAATTAAAAATTTAAAGAATTAAAAGTAGAAATTGACAGAAAAGGTTTTAATAAAAATACAACAAGGACTTGTGCTTAGAGATAGAAAGTATGCTGTACAACCAGTATTAATAAGATAGAAAAAGAAGTTAGTTAATTAAGAGTAATTAATCTACTAGAGAGAGTTTATTGGCATATAAATTTGGGAGTATCAGTTAGTCTATCTTACTAGGAATTAGTATGTAACAAAAGTATTAGGAGTGTTAGTAATTTAAGTGAGAAAAGTGAAATTCGAAATTTAGGGAGCTATACTTGGTAAAGGGAAATGGTTAGTCAGGCTTGCTACAGGGGCATAACCAGTGTGTTTGGAGGTGTTTTTTGAGGTTATGTTTAAAGAGAGGCAAGGAAGAAAGTAATGTTAGTTCATTGGGCAGTAGGTTCCAGTGTTTTCCCACTGTGTTACAAAAAAAGAGAGTCTCCGGCCAGGTTATTAGACTTGCCTATGCAAGCAAGCAGTTTCTTAGAGGAGCGCAAGGAATTCAGATTTTTGTAAGGCTGGATGAGATTGGAAAGAATAGGAGTACTGTTGGGTTGGTAGAAAATCTTGTGGGCAATGGTGAGCTGGGGTAGTATCAGTTGGTTTTGAAGTTCAGGCCAGCCTAGTTGCCTTAGATTCAGACAGTGGTGAGTTCTAAAGGTGTTGCCAGTGGCAAATCTGGCAATGGAATTATAGGAATTTGCTAGCTTGGTAATATTATTTTTCTTTAGGTTAGTATATATGGGTGAAGCGTAGAAGTGAAGAGATTAAGTGTGAGTGAGCAATTGTGGTTCTGGCTATAGGAGTTAGGAAAGGTTTGATCTTATATAAGGAGCCTATTTTTCTGTTGACAGTTTTAATAGTATTATTTATGTGGCAATCAAAAGTCAGGTTATTGTCAATAGTTATTCCTAGCAGTTTAGTGGTTATGTCAGGGAGTATAATAGTACCATTATTGGAAATAACAGAGAAGTTTATGTGGGCGGATTTGTTTGTGGGTGTAAAGAGAAGGAGCTTAGTTTTTTTAGCATTGAGAAGGAGGCATCTATTTGTAAACCATGTTTCTACTATGTTAAATACTTTCTGGGTTAGAGAATGTAGTTCTGAGGGGGAGTTTGCTGTGCATACTAGCGTAGAATCATCTGCGTATTGTATGCAGGTGGCTTGGGGGATTGCTGTGTGGAGTTCATTGATAAATAGTGAAAAGAGAAGTGGTCCTAGAATAGAGCCTTGAGGGACTCCGAGGGTAACTGGCTGAAGGGATGATATGTTGTTTTGCCAGAGAACTGCTTGTTGCCTATTGCTCAGATAAGACCTAAACCATTTAATAGTCTGACGGTCAAAGGAGAGGGACTTTAGAATGTTGATGAGAAGGGCATGGTTGACCATGTCAAAAGCTTTTGAGAGGTCGATAAAGAAAGCAGATGAGAGGTTATTGTTGTTGCGGTTTCTATTGATGGTATCTATAAAAGATAGCAGGGCAGTTGTGGTACTGTGTGATGGCCTAAAGCCATGTTGACAGTTAGCTAGAATGTTGTGTTGAGATAAATGATGTAGTAGTTGTTGGTGCATGCATTTTTCCATTATTTTGGCTAAAGGAGATAATAGAGCTATAGGTCTGTAATTAGAGTAATCATTTGAATTCCCACCTTTATGTAGGGGAATAATATGGAGATTTTCCAAATGTCTGGAATGATTCCTTCTGTAAAGGTTCTGTTGATGAGGATGGATACAGGGTATGCAATTACCTTAGCTGCTTTTTGCAAGTATTCTGATGGTATTTGGTCAGCAGAAGGTGTGCAGGGCTTAAGTTTCTGGATGAGTTTACAGATGAGAGTAGTCGAGATAGGTTGCAGTTTAAATGTTGGTAGTGGAGGTAATGTTGTGGCGTGAAGGCTTGAGTTGTCTGGGATTAACTGACTGGCTAGTGTTTGTATGGTCTCTGTGAAGAAAGTATTAAATGTATTGGCTGTTTGTAGGGGGGTATTAGGATCAGCCTCAAGAGGGGTAGGTGTATGAGAGTGTCCAGGGGACAGGAGTTTGTTTATGCTAGACCAAAATTTTTGGGGATTGTTTTGATGGTTTTGTTGTAGTTTACAGTAATAGTTCTTTTTATCTGTAAGTATTGCCTTTTTTGTATTATTTCTTAGTTGCCTAAAATTTTGTTGATCAGAGATAGTTTTGTTAGCCCTCCATTTAGCCCAAGATTTGTTCCTTAGTAGAATTTTTTGCCTGTTTTTTTTGGAAAGCCAGGGGGCTGGTTTGGATTTAATTCGGATCGACCGTTTAGGTGCATGTTTATCAAGAATGGATAAAAAAGTAGAGTTTAGATATTTTATAGCCTCTTCAAGTGGTAGAGTTTTTAAAGGGTACCAGTTACAGGCACTAAGTTCATTTTGGAATGATTCTGGGCTAAAGTGTTTATTGGACCGCGCAATCCTAAAAGTGGGAGGTTTAGGCAGGTCATGTTTTTGTCTTATGATGTAGGTCAACATATGATTGAACCTCAGGATGATTTCCATGTCTTTATTTAGTGAGCCAGTGATGAACAATTACTGGTTAATACCTCTAAAACAAAAACATTGCTTTTTGGTCATAGGCAATAGCTCACTTCTGTCTCCAAATATCTACAAATCCTTGATCTTCTGAATAACACAATTTAAAAATATCACTACATTCAATTATCTAGGGAATGGACACCCTTCTAAACTTCCATCTCCAACTGGACTGCACATACACAGAAATAAACTTTCTTCTATTCTGGGCTAATAGAATCTCTCCTTTTCATTACAGACCATGTGGAAATGCCATAGGTAAAGGTATCTTACTGGCTCAGCTAGTATGTGGTGTCCCTGTGATTGTTGCTGCCTCTAAAAAGAAATGCATCCATCATTCAAACTGTCTCAAATGCCATATGCAGATTCATCACCATCTCCCCAAGAAGTGAACATTTCGGAAAAATGATTGTTTCTTAGGTAGCCAATTAGATTTTTCAGTGTGCTGACTTTCTAGTCACCTCTCAGCTGTTTAAAATTAAGAAAGAAACCTTCCCTTCACTAGCCTCCAGACTAACCACTCAGGTCCTGTCCCCCCCCCCCCCCAACTAGGCTTCGGGGCACAAACCGTATTTTCACACTGCAGGGTCTCAAACTGTGGAAATCTCTCCCTTTTTTTCTTAAAGATCATTCCTCATACCTCATTTTCTGATAAAAGCTAAAAGCACATTACAAGACTTAAAATGCAACTGCTCTCTCTCCCTCTCTCTGGTAATCTAATTTAACCTCTTCCTAACCTACTTCCCTCTATGACTTTATTTTTCATTGCTATTCTTTCAGCATGACCTCTCTTGTTTATCCATTCTTTATGTAATGCATTTATATATTGTTTTGTCATTCGGTCTGTGTATAAAGTTGTGTATCTATTGTGTTTTCTCCTAGGCTGAGATGGAAATGGATTCAGTGGGATCAGTGCTCTGTCTGTTAACAAATTCAAAACAAATAGAATGTTTTTTACTAATTTGAAATTATGTGGTGCACCTCTGCCTCAGCATAGGTCACAGTGCTTCTTGACGTGTTTGAATGAATACGCAAATGGTATTAGTCATATGTCATTTCTTATTAAATAAGGAGGGTATAGTCATAGCCTTTTATAATCCACAACTGGGATCCTATATACATACATTCGCTGTTGATTGTGTATAAGATGTTCATCGTGCATACAGCTGCAGTAATCACAGATGGGTTTTCAGCCGTCAGGCGGTCCCTCGGTCGGCCGAATTCCAAAGTCTTGGTCTGGCGTCGGTCGTCGTCGCTTACTCTTCTGACGTCAGTAAGGCCAGAGTATATAAGACACAGCCGACGCCATGTTCTTCAGTATTTTTTGCCACGCGGTGCCCGAAGCAGAAGCAGTTCGCAAGTGCCGGTCGGCCAGCTCCTGAATTACGAAAAAATTGGAACCAAAGTCTTCTTTAAAGCTAAGTACCCCGTTGGGGAAACTTTTCTTGCCTCAGACCGATGTCAGAAAAAGTTAATAATTGTATTTCTTGTGGGAAGCAAATACCACATAAGGATTTCCATTCCCATTGCATACCTTGTTTGGGCCCAGACCACGACGTCTCGGGCTGTCACTTTTGCGCTACCTTCAATAAACGCACTATCAAGCGTCGGGCGGAGTTCGCCCAACACTACTTTGGTAAAGCTTTTGATTATAAGATGTCGTTGGACACTCCGACTACTGTTTTGTCCAAAAAACGCAAGGAAAAGGACCGACACGCGAGACCCGCGGTCCCCGCTGACACCACGCCAAAACAGGCTACACGTGGTCCGGTTCTCAGCAAGACGCCTTTGCAGTCCCTGACTACCGACGACACTCCTTTGGCGGTGTTCTCTGTACCCAAGACCGCTGGGTCCTCGGTCCTTTCCCAGACTACAACCGAAGCCCCTGCTAATGTCGAACCTACTAATGTGGACAGGTCCACCTCCACCCATGGTGTATTTAGGCCCTCATCTTCTTTTTCAATAAAGGCTTTTACTAAATCCAAAGCAGCCAGGCATCCCACGAGGCCTGTTGCACAGGGCCCATCTCCTGGACCCATGCCTAAGAAACAGATGCTTAAAATGGCTGAGGATTTAATTACTCTTATCAGAGGTTCTCAGCCCCTCCTGACAAGAGACCCAGAGTGGAGGAAGAATCTCCTCTTCTGATCAGGGATCCATTTTATCAGAACATTCTGATGCAGAGGAACACTCTTACTCCCCTTTTGAGGATTCGGATGCAGAACAGTCCATTCCTTCTGTATCCCCTCCTGAGGATTTTTCTTTTGGGGAAACCTTGCACACTTTGAGGGAACACTTCCATTGGGAAGGCCAAGACTTTTCAGATTCCAAGAAAAGACTTAGGGAATTTCTTTGGTTACCTCAGCACAGACCTCTGGCTATACCCCCTGTTTTGGATGTACTGGATGATGTCTATTCGGAGGCTTGCCTTAACCCTGATTCTCTGCCTCCTGCACCAGTAAAACCTGATAGGTATTACAGAGTACCCAGCTCTCACCAATTTCTCTATAATGCTGAGGACATACTACGGAAAATGGAAGAAAAAGCCAAATCTATGCAAACTGTCAAGGCTTTCTTACAGGTCCAACCACCACGTTTTAGCAGAAATTGGCCTTCAAAAAACTGGTCCTTTCCAGCCACTGACAAGCCCCAAAGAGGTAGATACAGACGCACAAGGGGCAGAGGGCAATCACAAGGATCATATAGAGGCAGACAATGGCAATCTCCAGCACCAAGAAGTGGTGAAGACAGTGCACAACAATACAGGAAGCAAACCCAATGACTCCCTCATTTCCATGCCAAGCAAGTCTCAGCTGACAGCACCTTTGGGAGGGAAACTAGCATTATTTGCAAGCAATTGGCATATTGTCACAACAGACAAATGGATACTGGACATTATAAACAGAGGCTACAAATTTCAATTTCACACTCTTCCAAAAATGAGAGGCATGCCAAACCTGCCACAAAATCAAAGGGCTAGGCACAACTGCAAATTTCAAAGCTCCTAAACATGAGAGCTATACAAAAGGTACCTACACACCAACAAGGTCAAGGCTTTTATTCAAGACTTTTTCTGGTACCAAGAAAAGGAACCAACTGGAGACCCATTTTGGACTTATCCATCCTAAACACATTCCTACTCGTGCCAAAATTCAAGATGCTCACATTACAGCAACTTCTTCCCATGCTGGGCAAGGAGTTTTGGCTGGTAACATTGGACCTCAAGGAGGCATACCTGCATGTCCCAATCAGGAAACTTCAATGGTACCTAAAAAATCTATGGTCTCAACACAGTCACAGTTTGGAAGCAATTATACCAATAATTCCATGTTTGCAAAAGGAATTTCTATGGTGGGCCCAAGCGTGTCAAGTAAACACAGGCCTTCCATTCTGCAAGCCTCAAGCAAAACAAGTCATAACCACAGACGCCTCAGATTACGCCTGGGGGGGGCGCACATGAAGGGCAGGTGCATTCAGGGCAGATGGTCCCAAAAGGAAAAGCACCTTCACATCAATCAAAAAGAAATGCTAGCAGTAATAAATGCAATTACAGCTTTCAAGGACTTCCTGCATCCAGGACAATTACTGATAAGAACAGACAACACCTCAGTAATGTGGTACATAAACAAACAAGGAGGAACACATTCATACCCCTTGTGCAGACTAGCCATGACTCTTTGGAACTTGGCTCTGGAAAGGCAAATCGAACTTCAAGCACAGTACTTGCCAGGACTGGAAAACACACTGGCAGACACTCTAAGCAGAAATATGACAGATCCACATGAATGGAAGTTACATCCTCAGGTGTTTACAGAGATAATCCAAGGGTGGGGGAGGCCAGACATGGATCTTTTTGCCTCCCACAGGAACCATCAACTGAAAAAGTTTTGTTCAAGGACCTTTCATCCAAAGGCCTGGAAAGTGGACGCCCTTTCATTCAGTTGGACAGCATGGACAGTTTATGCATTCCCACCTCTGCCCCTTCTGCCCAAGGTGCTTTTGAAAGCAAGAACAGACAAACCGAGGATGATACTGATTGCTCCAGATTGGCCAAGGTAACACTGGTATCCACTCCTGAGGAGCCTAACACATACTCCTCCCTGGTCCCTGCCTCTAATGCCTCTCCTACTGACTCAGAACAGCTACAAAACTCTTCACAGTCAGCTGAAAACACTCAGGATATGTACGAGGGTAGTGTGACAGCGGTAAGGTCTGCAGTGGGAGTGACGGATGCGTTTAAGATGAAGGTGGGGTTACATCAAGGATCAGCTCTGAGCCCTTTCTTATTTGCAATGGTGATGGACAGGTTGACAGACGAGATCAGACAGGCGTCCCCGTGGACTATGATGTTTGCAGATGACATTGTGATCTGTAGTGAGAGTAGGGAACAGGTGGAGGAGACCCTGGAGAGATGGAGATATGCTGTAGAGAGAAGAGGAATGAAGGTCAGCAGGACTAAGACAGAATATATGTGTGTGAATGAGAGGGAGGATAGAGGAATGGTGAGGATGCAGGGAGTAGAGATGGCGAAGGTGGATGAGTTTAAATACTTGGGGTCAATAGTTCAGAATAACGGTGAGTGTGGAAGAGAGGTGAAGAAGAGAGTACAGGCAGGATGGAGTGGGTGGAGAAGAGTGTCAGGAGTGATTTGTGACAGACGAGTACCTGTAAGAGTGAAAGGGAAGGTCTACAAGAGCGTAGTGAGACCAGCTATGTTATATGGGTTGGAGACAGTGGCATTGACAAAAAGGCAGGAGTTTGAGCTGGATGTGGCAGAATTAAAGTTGTTAATATTTGCACTGGGTGTGATGAGGGTGGACAGGATTAGGAATAAGTATATTAGAGGGTCAGCCCAGGTTGGAAGGTGTGGAGACAAAGCCAGAGAGGCACGATTACGTTGGTTTGGACATGTGCTGAGGAGGGATGCCGAGTATATTGGGAAAAAGATGCTAAGAATGAAGCTACCAGGTAACAGGAAAAGAGGAAGGCCTAAGATAAGGTTTGTGGATGTGGTGAGAGAGGACATGCAAGTGCTTGGTGTGACAGAGCAAGATGCAGAGGACAGGAAGAAATGGAAACAGGTGATCTGCTGTGGCGACCCCTAATGGGAACAGCCGAAAGAAGATGATGATGATGTGTATTTTTTGTCAGTGCTGTTTTAGTAGGTCTGTGTGCGGCTGGAGTTGTGGTGCAAGTGTTAACCTTCTCCTCTTGACTGTCTGTTCCAGTCTTGGGTGTTGACAGCTTAGCTTCCAGTTTGGCTGTATAATTGCATCTCTCACATATGTTAGTGTTTTGTGGTAGGAGGAGAGGGTTGTATGTGTACATGAGGCAGTTGTAACATTGCCTCAGAATACCCAGATTCACCAGCTGGACTGGAGAGTGCACCTGAAGTTGCCCTTTGGTCATGCCTGAATAGTAGGGTGAGCTGCTTAGTCACTTGGTTGGTGAGGAGTGAATAAAGAGCCTTGCCCTGCTGGGCAATCAGTGTCAGGGTATATTAGTGCTTGCTATTAGGTCTGAGCAAGTGCTGGGCTGTAAGATGCTTTTTGAATGCATAGGTTGAGAGTTAGACTAGTTTCAAGGGAAAAACTGAAGAGGACACTTAGGGGAGCCGGGAATAATTTAACTGTAGTTAACTGGCACTGCCCTGTGCGCAAAACCGTGCAAACGCGGTTTTTATAGTAGGGAAATGAAAGAGATAGAAATTAGCCCAAACTGGCCAATAAACTACTAACTTCTGGGCTGGAACCACTCCTCCAGGGACAGATAGGTTGCTCAAAGCTCTGCTCTCTCACAGGTGAACAGAAAAACTTCCTTCTATCCAAGTAAGGTATGGGCAACTCAGAAACTAGTATCACAGCCCTGAATTCAGCACTAGCCTGAAAACTGGACTATACTAGCTTAGAAAGGCAGGAAACAAGGATTTTTTTTTTGAAAGGATAAGGCAAAACAGTAAAAAAATACACTTAAAACAGCTTTAAACGACTACAAACGATCAGAAAAGGCTATCGCACTTTAGTGTGTAGCCTATAAACAAATTATTTAAACAAAAAACTTTTTAAAAATGCAGGCAGTCAAATAAGTACAATATGTGAAAAAAACAAGCATTCAAATCACAATAAATGCTGGAAAATCTGCGTTTAGGTGGAAAACAGTTAAGAACAGCAAGAAAGTACAGAAAACTGATACATAATCACTCCAAAGTCTCTCGCCTAAGCTAGAAGGCTTGTATCAGTTTAAGGCTTTCTAGTGCTACCAGTAGGTAAGTTACAGGAAAGATGGGAAACGAGCGCAGATGTGGTCTTTTAAACCAGAAAGTTGAAAGAGATGGAAAAAACTGCCCAAACGGCCAATAGCTACAATTTCTGGGCCAGGAACCACTTCTCTTGTGGTAGATAGGCAATGCTTACCACTCCCACAGATAAGCTAGAAGGCTTCCCTCCAACACACAATGGCTTGGGGGGGCTTAGAAGCTTACAAAGAGTCCTGGAATACAGCAAATCTGTACCTGGACTAGACTAGTTACAGGAAAGGTGGGGAACAAGTACAAACATAGGCTTTTAAGCCAGCAAGTTGACAGAGATGGAAAACTGCCCAAACGGCCAAATAAACTACAGTTTCTGGGCAAAACTCTCTCTTCCCATGGAGGATAGGCTACCTAGTGCTTACCACTCCCACTGATAAGCTAGAAGGCTTTCCTCCAACACAGAAAGGCTTGGGGGCTCAGAAGCATACTAATAATCCTGGATACAGCAACTCTGTAATCGGACTAGGCTAGTTATAGGAAAGGCGGGAAACAGGCAAAGGTGCGGCTTTCAAACCAGAAAGTTGAAAGGGATGGAAAAAAACTGCTCAAATAGCCGATAGCTACAATTTCTGGGCCAGGAACCACTCCTCTTGTGGTAGACAAGGCTACCTGATACTTACCACTCTCACTGATAAGCTAGAAGGCTTCCCTCCACACGGAAAGGCTTGGGGGACTCAGAAGCTTACAAAGAGTCCTGGATACAGCAAATCTGTACCTGGACTAGACTAGTAACAGGAAAGACAGGAAACAAGCGCAAACACAGGCTTTTAAATAAGGTGGTTGAAAGAGATGGAAAAGCTTCCCAAACAGCCAATAAACTATAATTTCTGGGCCAGAAACCACTCCTGCTGTGGTAGATAGGTTACCTAGTGCTTACCACTCCCACTGATAAGCTAGAAGGCTTCTCTCCAACACAGAAGGGCTTGGGGGGCTCAGAAGCTTATCAACAGTCCTGGATACAGCAAATCTGTACCTGGATTACACTAGTTTTAGGAAAGGCAAGGACCAAACACAAAACAGGCTTTTAACCAGAAAGTAGAAAGAGATAGAAAAACGGCCAATGAACTACAATTTCAGGGCCAAAACCCACTCTTCCCATGGTAGAATATTTTACCTAGTGCTTACCACTCCCACTGATAGAAGGCTTCCATCCAACACAGAAAGGCTTGGGGGCTCAGAAGCTTACCAACAGTCCTAGATACAGCAAGTCTGTATCTGGACTTAACTAGTTACAGGAAAGGCAGGAAACAAGCTTAGATTTTTTTTTTGTTACAGAAAAGCAGCTAAAACAGCAGTAAATACAATTCAAATTGTAGTGCAGACCAGCACACCCGAACGTGTAGCAACACTACAGCAAGTACAGTTCAAGTAAATGCAATTAAATTAACAAATGACTAAAAAACAAGTGCAGAAGGCAGTAAATTAGAAGGCTACTAACAAGTAGTAATAAGTGCAGAGTAAGAGTGACTGAACAGATAACAGCACGCAGAAGAGCAACTAAGACAGTTACAGTAAGAGCAGATGAATAAGATATATATATATATTTATATATATTTTTTTTTTGAGGGAAGGAACAAAGCAGGATTAAGAGGCTGCAGGGGTTGTCCTTCCCAAATGCTCTTTTTGTGCACAGTAGGAGTGCCTGAAATCAGAATATGATCTCACTGCACTCAGTTGAGTGAGCAAATGAGATAGGATCAGAAGGATTATCCAAATAGGTTCATAGGTAGGTACTAGGCTTTTGGCCCTAGGGCCTATACAAGCCTAGCCAAAAAGGTACCCTGGCTTTCGCCACCCAAGAAAATTATTTTCCTGTGCCCCTGTCAAGCAGAACCACAGAAGTGATCCCCGGGGTGAATTTCCTATTACCCATCCAATCATCAAGATTTTTCTTGAATAGTGCTAATGAGGAGCTCTGTTTGACATAGATAGGTAGTCTGTTCCAGAGTATGGGAAGTCTCTGGGACAGGAATCTATCCCTCCATCATGTTCTGTTTATTGTGGTGACAAGGTTTAGGTCCCTAGAGCATGTAGCTTGGAGAGATTGGGATTTCTTTAAGTGGAGCATGTCCAACAGCTCTGGGTTTGACATAGCTTTGTATGTTAGGCAGAGATCGCCTCTGAGTAGGCGGTATGCGACGGAGTAAAGCTGGAGTTTTTTGCGACGGTCTGCTTAAGGCATCTGTTTGAGGCCAGTAATCCTCTTTGTGAGGTATTTTTGCGGCCTTTCCAGTTGTTGTAGATGTCTTGTGAGGTACATACCAAAAGGGGCGTTGTACTCTATAATGGGTCTAATGAGTGATGAGTAGAGGGGAACAATGACCTCTTTTTTTCTGGATGAGAAACCTTTTGTGATGAGGTGTGCCACGTAGAAGGATTTCCTGACCACTGTGGTGATGTGATTATCAAAGGAGAGACTACTGTCCACCTGTGTCCCAAGGTCTCTTATCACACTTTCGGTGTTAAGTAGAAATAGAAATCTACAAGAGGGGCAGGCAATTTCAAAGCCACCAACATTAACACCAAAACAAGAACAGGGAGGGTGGGTGGGGAACTAACTGTAGAGAGACAGCCACAACTTCAGTTGAGTTAATATTCAGTGAAAAACACAAATAAATAAATTAAATACAATACTATATGCAAAAGAGCAGATAAAAGTGTACTTAAATTCACTTATACGTCCAGCTGATTTCAGGTAGATGTTAGCCGGCCAAAGCTCTGATATTAAGCAGAGATGACTCAAAATGTACCACTTATATAAGGCAAGAAGGATGTTAGTGATGAGCTGAAACTACCCTCCACTGCTATCAATGGCTACACAGCTTACATTTCTTAAGTGTGTATGAAGGGTGCACGTGGTGTCTTATGTTTGCAATTTATGCTGGCACTTGTTTAGCTTCACCAAGTGATAGTGCCTTACGATTTAAATATTTATTTATTTTATGATGGTATTTGAGAGGAAAGTGAAGTCCCCACTTTTCATTGGAACACCATGTGGGACATGATTATTGTATTTATTTGAATGACAATCAGACTGTATTGTGTGACTTGCTGATCTTGACAACTGGTGAGAGGTTCTTCTGGTCAGGATCATCAAGCATCCTTGAATATTGCTTGTTTGAAATCTTAATCTGATATACTAATCTAAATTAAAATGCCATGACAATTTTTAAATAACTATTTGAGTGAAGATAATTTATTTTACTACACAAATTTGTCTTGTACCAGTCACAACTTCCTGAAGTGTTTAAGAGATGGAAAGAGTGACAATGTCTACTGATACCGAGTGGTGACCTATGGAGTAAACTCATTTCCCATGGAAGTTGTTTGTATACCTGGTCCACTTTGCTGAAGCAACTTATGTATGACTGTATATTGGTAGGGCATAATCCACCATCATATAACCATTATTCGATATGGGCTATGGTTTTGACCGAAATACTAACATAATTTTCCAACTGAAATTTTAGCCATATTTGCGCGTTTGACAGTATTTATGACTATGTGACACTAGTTATAGGTCTACTCAGGGTCTAAAATGTGCATCAACAGTACTGGATGTGACATGCATTAATCGTGGGTGGGCTGAAGACTAAATTTAAAATTCAATAATTATGTCCGGTGGTACATGTGAGTGTTCCTGTACGGTTTCCTGTCACACTGAAGTTCTTAGTGAAAGAAAAACTCCATAAACAGAATTGGGGAAACTGTTCGGTCATGAGTTGGTTGTCATGTCTTCTTAGAAACATGACAGTAGGGTGGATCAAGCACTTTATTTTCTGTAAGAGGTAAATAATGCGTACTTATTCAGTCACATTTTTAATGATCTAAAAGTCTGATGACCTACTTGCTTTTCAGTAATGTAAGTTTGACAGCTTTAGCCAAAATGTGTTTTTTTTTTTGTCCAAGATTCAAACTCATTTTATTAGGTAAGGCACTTGATTATTTTTTAAGAGTAAAGGAAGTATGTCAGGCTCCAGTTCTCATGCTATGTTTTTAACATTTTGCAGTGGAGTATTTCATTTTACTGTAAGTTATATTTGTGCGATATGCAGGGTAATCCACTATAACAAGTATCAACAATCCCTGACATTTATCATAATTTGTGAGGTTTTAGCTGTAAGTACTTTAGTTGGGAAATGCAAACGTTATGGGACTTTATTTCTGATGTTATTTGCTCGAGTCATTGGGTTTCTTATGCTAGCTCTAGAGAGTGATACTAGATTAGACACAAGGGTAGTAGGGCTCATTGCAAGGAATCTTTGTTAGCTTCTTGGTTCATTGCATTGATTTTTTTTTTATATTATTGTGATCAAGTACTTCTGACAGTTTTTCTTATGGTGCAAGTTCACTTGGCGCTTCCTTAGTCATAGGTTTATACAGTTTTAGTTTTCCTACCTAGGGTGTGGATCAATTCCTTAAACCTTTTTATGTTGCAAAAGCTGTTAATACCGTTCTGGGTTGCTCAAACAACCTTAAGAAGTGGCATAAGTAAAAACCTAATCATGGAATCTCCAGATATCCAGATTTCTTAAAAAGGAAACTTTTTTCATATATATATATATATATATATATATATATATATATATATATATATATATATATATTTTATTTTTTTCAAATCTGTAGTTATTCCTACTGAGTATATGAGATTTATATGCATGCTACACAGTTGAATGAGTAATAAACATAAATGGCTCCCCTAAAAGGACTAAGCAGTAAGCTATCTGACACACGGCCAGGGTAGATAAAACGGATGATTTTATTAATACAAGGTGAGCGCTTTCAAGAGTACAAAGCTTGCTTGTTCAAATCAAACCAAATACATTACAAACATTCCTCTTTAAAACCTTTCAAAAGCCTAACCTCTAATCAAAATAATTATTTCAAAACATGTTACTCTGTATGCAACATTGTAGCGTCTGCGTATTCCAAAGATCTCTTAAAGGTCCAAGCATCCTCTTCTAATTAATACAGTGGCTTCAGTTAACTTAACAGCATGTTTGCATATACGTAATCCAAATCTAAATCTAAATAAACTTGAAGAAACAGTGAAAAAAATTGTAAAAAATGGATATAATGCGATGTAGAAAAAAAACATGTTAAAAAGCTCATGACAGACGAATAGATAAAAATGCCTATATCTCATTACATTTCATTAACTGCAAATCTGTGCTATAAGGGCAGTAAATATATCTAAAAAACATAATAATATACAGACATTTCAAAAATAACCTTCCAGTTTGAAATAATATGCTCAGCATAAGTCAGAAAGCATAAACGCATACATCGTTAATGAGTAGAATACATTGTAACTGACGCAAGGAAAATTTTGATATATATATATATATATATATATATATATATATATATATATTTCAAAATGGGTAGTAATTCCGGATTAGTATGTGATATTTATATGCATTCTACATAATTTGATAAGTAATAAACATAAATGGCTCCCGTACATTTTTGCAGCTGGCTGTTCTTCCATTAAAAATGGTGTGGCAATAAAAAAAAAAATCCTTTTATAGAATTACCATACTTAAGGAATACCCAAATTTGTTGATGTCCTTCCAGTTCACTGTTGCAGTATTCATAACATTAGGGGATCCGTAATGTTATGCACTATTCATAACATTAGGGATCCCCTTCCTAGGGCAGTCTGACATCCAACCAGTATACCAAAGCCTGAGGTTGCTTTAAGGTACGCCATACATCACACATATACTTCTTGCGTAGCATAGGGCATTAAGATGACTTCCGGACGTACTATCCGTAGATCTTATTTGTTGCCAGTCCGAATGCCATCTCTTGATCGTCGGTCTGAATACCTATGTTCCGTTGCTGATTTCACTGAGCTGTTGCAGATAAGTGCCCCATTGGGGTTACTTTTTTGCTTCTCTTGTTGTTGCTTGTGGGGTTTCATGTCATCCAAGAAGGGTAAATGCCAGTGTTGGAGACAGATTCCCCATAAGGACTGCCACGAACAGTGTCCATTTTTCCTTGACACCTCACACGACCATACATCCTGTTATATCTGTCAGGCTTTTGTACCTAAAACTTTGCGTAGTAGACTTTCTTCTTTGGCACTGTATCTTACATACATACATACAAATGTTTCAAGCG
Source organism: Protopterus annectens (assembly GCF_019279795.1). Classification (NCBI taxonomy): domain Eukaryota; kingdom Metazoa; phylum Chordata; order Ceratodontiformes; family Protopteridae; genus Protopterus; species Protopterus annectens. The sequence continues at coordinate 566,444,225 of NC_056734.1, forward strand.
CGGTCATTAATGCCCTTCTAGCTTGCCAATATACCAAAACACTTGATCCCATAGTTAAATGTCCAGACTGTTCTTAAAAATATCTAAACTAGTACTTGCTTTAATGTAATTTGGTAGTCTGTTTCAAGCATCAGTTACTCTGTCAGAGAACCAATTAGTACACTTCTCATTCCTATAGAATCTTCTACATAGGTTATCTGATGATTCTCTAGTACTTTTTGATAACCTCAAACATTCCCAGAGGTAGTTGTCCCTAAATGCCCTATGTACCCGAATAAGATCTCCTCTTAAATATCTGTAAAAGACACTGTACAAGTTCAGATATTTTAGTCTTTCATAATAACTTAGATTCTCACATCCATGGATGCCCTTGGTATATTTCCGCTGTACTCTTTCCAGTTTATTCATGCTTGTTTTCCTATAGGGTTTCCATATTGTTATTCCATACTCAAGTTTGGGTCTAATGTAACTAACAAACAATGACTTCATTATGTTTGATTTCCTAGACTTTATACATCTTTTTATGCAACCAGTAGTTCTAGAACTATCATTAGCCAATTGGTTGATATGATTAGAAAAACTCATAGCTGAATCTAACCATATACCCAGGTCCTTAAATGAGTCTACATTTTCATTCAATGTGTGCTGTATTAAATATTCACCTTTCAGTTTATGTCTCCTAAATCTCATTTGCTTAGTTTTTGATGTATTTATCAACATATTATCTTTATCTTGAGAGTCGGCGACTTAAACTTCTTGCAGAAGATACGATGGAGAGAACTTCCGCTGCGAGGGACATCCATCAGAGAAGAAGGCCAAGAAGCGTAGGCCGAAAACTTCCACTGTACAACCTCCGCTGGATGTTTCTCCTGAGGTGAGTGAATGCCTGGAGGTTCACCCAACTTTGTTGTCAGATTCCTCTGCCACAACTTGGGGGTTGGTGGTGATACGGCTTTACAGGTGTCCATTTTGGACATTCAAGGGGAAACGTGGTTGATCATTTCTAAAGGGATTTTAGTCAGAGAAGAAGTCCCGACTACAATTATTGAATGCCATGCTGAGTCAAAGCTCCAGAATCTCAGCCCCCCTACTCCCACGAAACCTGGTTTTATAGGGTGCCTAAGGACTGTAAAGTTTTCTGTGGGTTTCATGGCATATACACCATCCCTATGCTTCCTCTGGCCAAATTTCATGTAAGGAAGTTTCAATGACTTCTCAAGTCAGTTTGGCTTCCGCATGCTCATCCCCTAGAATTTGTAGTTCCTTTAATACCTTGTCTCAGTAAGGAACTCCACTGGTGTATCCAGAAGTTGTCTCTAAATCCAAGGCTTCCCTTTCATCCCCCTCTTTCCTCTAAGGAGCTGTTCACAGACACTTCAGACGTGGGATGAGGTGCAGCTTTTGGTTCTTGGAAGACTGCCCTTTTGTTAGCCCTTATTTCTTCTAGGTGGGTGTCTGAGCTTCAAGGCCTTACGGCTTGTCTTCATTTTTTGGTGTTTCATAAGGACATGGTGTCCTTGCATACTAATCCTCCTTTTTTGCCCAAGGTAGAGAATGAGTTGTCCCTTAATCATTCTGTTCATTTGCCCACTTTTTTCCCTTCTCCACAATCTGCTAGTGAGAAGGGGCTGCGCACATTGGATGTGCATAGACCACTCAGATTTTATTTGGATAAGACTAAGACTATTAGGAAATCTCATAAGCTCTTTGTTTCCTTTCATCCTGGGTCCTTGGGATTAGCAGTCACCAAGCAGACTATTTCTTCTTTGCTTTCAAAAGTTACTTCTTTTTGTTAGTCATTTCATGTTAAGAGCCCTCCTTATTCTGTTAAGGCTTATTCTACTAGAGCTGTGGCTTTTTCTGGTGCTTTTTGCAAGGGCTTGGATACTTTCTCTATTCTTGAGGCAGCTATGTGGACCTCTGAGCATACTTTTATTAAGCACTACAACTTGGTTGAAATTTCAAGAGTTAGCTAGTTTTTCTAGGGTCATCCTTCATGGCTTCCTAGAGAGCTTTGCTAGTCCTTCCTTCTCACAAGTTTCTTCTTGAGCTTTGGCACTCTTCCTAATGTTATGAGTACTGCAACAGTGAAATGGAAGGACATAGTACAGTTGTGTAAAATCTTACCATAATGGTAGATGTCTTTCTCTTCACTGTTGCAATATTCACTCCCTCCCTCCTCCCCCTTGTCCATTTCTCTTCTGGACGTACTGCTAACCTCTTGGTTTTCCTTGGACTGGCGATCCTTTTGGGGCTTTCAGTTCTGAGGATAGTATGTCCATATGTCACCTTTATGCCCTATGTTACTTGAGGGGCGTACTTGTGACATATGGGGTACCTTAAAGCAACCTAAGGCTTTGATATACTGGATGGACGTCGGTCTGTCCTAGGCAGGGGATCCCTAATGTTATGAGTACTGCATAACATTAGGGATCCCCTAATGTTATGAATACGATAACAGTGAAGAGAGGGACATCTACCGTTATGGTAAGATTTTACACAACTGTACTTCTCTATCACTGGCAATTATTAAAGTATATGCACTGTGTAGTTGATGGTCAGTCCTTTTTAAAATATATTTTTGATACTTTATTATCTTTCAGCAACCATAACTGCATATTGGATTAGGACCAGAACTTATCTTGGGTTCAGACTATAGTAGTTAAGAACTGAATCTACTTTTAACAGAGAAGATGCTATTAAAAATGGCTATGACTGACTTTGACCCATACAGATCCCTCTATTTTACCTATATAGCTATGTACTCTTTTTTTTCCTCCCATATAAAATGTGGTCAATCATCAACTTCTTTTTGCTTTCTAAATCCTGGAGTAATATGATTTGGAATGCAAAGATGAAACAGAAATATACTCAGACCACTTCCTAATACATTGTATTATTAATCTTCATATGGCCATATGTCTCAAATTTGACTGAAGACCCAACTAAAGTTACTAATTCTCAATTTTTGGAGTACTGTGGATAGTGATTTATCATTTGTTATTCAACAGGTAGCATTTAAAATCATTTTAGTTATCCTAATTAGTAAAACATCTTATCTAAAGAAATGCACACTTAAGACACCAAATTAGTTATTGATTACTAAACTGGATAAAGACTTAAACAGAAAAAAAAATAATTTAAAATACTCTGGTCTTAATTGAAAGCCTTACAAGTCTGTAATCATTACATTTTTGAGACAAAAAAATTCTGCCAAGTATGATTAATAGGCTAATGTTTCCCCCGAGCTTCTTGTGTGTGTACTTAAACAGAATTCTAACAATATGATTGTTTTCAAAGAAAATTTGTTGTGTACTAAACCACAGTAAAATGTCAGGTATTTTGCAAACTGTTTATAGTATGACACATTCTCACATTAATTCATCTACTTTTTCTGACTAACCTTAATCCTGTTAAATTTCCAAATGATGTACTGGAAGCAGTGCAGGCTGATTTCTCTCTCCATGAAGTTTCTGAAGCTTTTGACTTCTTATAAGCAAGTAAGGCCACTGCCTAGATGGATTGGGTGTGCTGCCTTTTGCAGAAGATACAAAGTATATCTGATCTCTATCTTACAGAAGATGTTTGATATTATTAAAACTTATGCATTTATTGATCAGTACATGAATTAGTCTGGGTAGTCTTTATCCATAAGCCCACCATGAACCCTTTTGCAGTTAAAAATTGACATCTAGTCTCCTTAGTTAAGTTAGAGGTTAAACTGTATGTCACAGCCTTAACTAAATGTTTTAAGGCAGTGACTGGTATAATTATTTCATGACTGCTGTAGAAGTTCTTGGAAGGGACAAACAAACTCGAGACAAAAATAGTGTGTTAGAACTAATTCTGTACCGGAATAAAAATTGGGTCTATGTTAAATCATTGAATGCTTAAAAAAGTGAACAATGATTTATCGAACCCATGTAACCGAAAGCTTACAATCTCGAACACTTAGAACAGTGATTTTCTTCCAAGGGGAAAAAATCGCTGTTCCACAAAACAAACAAAAAGAATTATAAAACATTACATAAAGTGGGGGGTTGTGCCCCCCTCACCCCCCCCCCCTACTTAAATATGCCAACTTCGAGATCGCACTACAGTGACGAAAATGGCAAATTAACGGAAGTGGCCAAGCAATTTCTTTCCCAGGGAAAGAATTTGCTTATATGCCGTTTAGCTGTTTTGCCTTTTCGTGCTTTCAAGTTCGATCAAGACGTATTAGAAAGAACGAGTCTTCTATCATTTAATAGGAACCCTAAAAATCTATTATATGGATGGGTGTATTTGCACTAGATGCCAGTAAGGCACTTGAGTGAGCCCATGTTCACTTCTCCTATGGAATGCTCAAATTCTCAGCTTTCTATACAAATTTATTAATGATTAATGCCATTAGAGCCCTATATGTATCTGCTTCTACTTGCTTGGCAGTCAGTGGCAATATTTCTCCTCCAGTTTGTATATTTACTAGAACTAAATGAGGATGTCCTTTCTCAGTGTAGTTCCTTGTATTTATGTTTTGCACTAGTCTTTTATTGCATTATTCCAGACTTAAACTATATGGATGCAAGTTTTGCTGTAACAGAAGTTGATATCAGATTCTTTGCAGATGGTATATATATATATATATATATATATATATATATATATATATATATATATATATATTTGTTTTTTATATATGTAAATAATGCTAAGCATGCTATAAGACTTTGTAAATTGTAAAGGAATGTTAAAGCTTTTTCCTAGAAATTAGATATGCTTCCAGTGCATCTTTTGGAAATATATAGCCAAATAAATGACAATTTAGTTTCTAAAATAAGCATATCACTTGACAAATGGAAAGCAGTCCCTGTATCACTCACTTGTTTCAGTTTGTCAGTCAGTTAATAAAAGACGGTTTTATGTCATTATCTCAACCCAGGTTTAACTTATTCTCAAAATCCTTGATAATTAAAATGGATGTTTTCACCTTTTTATTGTTTCACGTATCTCACCAGAGTATTTTAAGACAGTCACAAAATAAGTTTTCTTTGTAATAAAACTTTGTGAATCTGGGAGTTTGCAAAGGAACAATGGCAGGAAATCTGTAAGGCTTACAAGTATACAAAGCACAAAAGAGTTAGGATTGTTGCATGGAAGTTTTGCATAGGTATTTTTGTACCCCAAGTAGACTTCAGAGCATTTTATCTCAGATAGGCAGCAAACGGTGGAGGTGTGATGAGGAAGAGAGAGTTAATAGGGAACATGCTTTGGGGAATGTAACAAACTAGCAAATTTAAAAAATTCTGTACAGAGTACTTTGATGGAAGCATTGGTGAAATAAATGATTGTTAACAAAGGAAGTGGTTCTTATGAGATGGGGGGTTTAGGATCTTAACTGGCTAGACATAGTAAGGAAACACACTAAAAAAAGGAAAATAGCTATGGAATAGGCTTGCTGGAACCAGGTAAACAAACAAACTGGAAAAATGACCAGTGCAAATTGTTTTGTGTTATGTAAAGTAATTTGCACTGGTCCTTTTTCCAGTTTGTTCATTTGCCTGGTTCCTGCTGTTTTGCTTTTTCTGGCTAGACATAGTAAGACCATATTAAGTTTAATTATGTTGGCTGCCACAAAAAAAAAAAAAAGAATTACTATAAAAATGGAAATTAAATCAAAATAAAAACTAACTGGATTTCGAGTATTGAATATTGTAAAGGAGAAAAAAAGAAGTGGAGGTGGTATCTTTAGAAAAGAAAAAGAGCAAATTTTATAGATAATAAATGGAATTTGTGGGAACAGTTCATGCTGAATAATGTTCAGGAGGAGAAGAAATGAGATTTAAGGGATGGCGGGATATGTATGTGTGCATATATATAAATATATGTGTGTGTGCATATACACACACACGTACACACATAATATGTAATGTTGGTCTGTGGAAATGCCAACGTGCTTTACATCGACACACACTGACAAAAACTTGTCAACCCACTACAGCACATAATAATCCTCATAACATGGAACGAAAAGTGTTTTTACAAAGGGCAACCTACACACACCCTCTGATCCCATTCTGACTCCAAGATTGCATAATCTCCAGGAAGAGGGCACATCTCCTACCCTAGGGACTGTTGATCTTGCACAGTTGTCAACCATCTGCATATGTTGACCAGTGTATGGCTCAGCAGTACACAGTTTATACCAGGCACCCATATATATTTCATAACAATAACAGCCGGAAATGTGAGTATGGTTTTTTACTTCTCTATTAATGTGCATGTTTTCAATTTACCATTTACAGTAGGACACATAGAGGAAAAAAGGTCAAAAAATGGTAAAAGGAAATTTACTATTTAAAATGGGATGATTTAATAAAGATGCATAAAAAGGTAAGCTTGAGACAGTGTGGTGTAGCAACAAATCCCTCTGCAGATCTAGTATTGTATTGTATTTATTTATTTATTTCAGTTTGTTAACCGGGAAAGTCCATTGGGCCAATGTAGCCGTTTTCAATGGGGGCCCGAGGAGAAAAGCTCCAGACAGAAAGACAATATACAATGTATTAGTACAGCATATGAGAACAACAGTTATAAAGCAAGGCAAGATTTTACATATCTTGAAATATATGAGCTGAGTCAATCACTTATAAGATATTAGCAAAAACAATAAATTTATGTTCATTTAATACACTACATGTATTTAGGCAAAGGAATTTTAGAGAGAGTAATTGAAGCAGTGGCAGAGATTAGAGTAGAATAGAATAGGGATAGGTATCAGGAATCAGGTAGGATGGGTACAGGAGCACTCCCAGAGGGAGTAGAGGTGAGAGTGGAGTAGGGTTTTAAAGATGGTATGTTAGGGGTAGTTGTAATGTAAGTGGGAAGAGAGTTCCATAATCTGGCAAAGGAGAATGATAGTAGAAGTTGCCCTGGTGCATGTAAAGGCTTGTAAAGTTCTAAGAGGTTCTGATTTGTGGATCTAAGTGTTCTTTGCGACTGGTGAAGTTTTAGGGAAGGGGAGAGTGATGGACAGTTAGAAGGTTTGAAAATTAGCTTGTGTGCTGTAGTTAGTTGAATGAAATTCAGGTAGCTTGGGAGTTCCAACCAATTTAGAGCATGTAGGGATTTGCAATGGTGAGTAGAAGATTTGGATCCTGTGGCAAACTTTGAAATTTTGTTATAACATGAGGAAAGTTTAGATTTTAGGGATGATTGGAGGTTAGAGAGTAGCGGAGCTCCATACAAAAGGGGAGGGTAGGAGGTATGTGGTAAATAGGATTACAATGTAAGTCACTTTGTGACAAAACTGTGCAACAGCAAAGCCCTGTGCAGAAATGTTATCACTTTATGACATCTAAACTCACTTTGTGAGAACACTGTGTAACAACCAGGATGTAGGCAGAACTAAGTATTATGATTTCTACGTCAACAAACAAAGCTGTCTATAGAACTAGTACTGTATTATGACATCAGTCACTTTGTGACAACACTGTAACAACAAACTTCTGTGCAGAACTGCTGCTAGATTATGATGTCTTAGTCACTTTGTGCTGAGCTAATCCTGTATTATGATGTTGGTCACTTTTTGATAACGCTCAGAAAGGACAGAGCCCTGTACAGGACTTGTACTGCATTATGAAGTCAAACATCTTGTGACAGCACTCTGTAATAGCAAAGCCTTGTGGAGAATTAGTACTCTACAAAGATGTCCAAGTCATAGCTTGACAACTCTTCTGACACAGCTCTGTAACAACAAAGTGCTGCGAGAGCTACTAATTAATTATACTGTTTGAATCACTTCGTGACCACACTTTGTAACAACAAAGCCCTGTGAAGAACTAGTGTTGTAATATGATGCTTAAGTCAATTTCTGGCAGCACAGTGTAGCAACAAAATCCTGAGTAGAACTAGTTTATGACAGCATTGTGAAACAAAAAATCCTTGTGTCAATCCAGTACTGCATTATAGTGTCACTTCATGGCTACACTCTGTAACAGCAAAGCAATTATTACTGTATTAGGATCATAGGATTGTAAGACAAGGCAGTTGACTGACAAGACCCTTTATGGCTTGCCATCATCCGCACTCAAGCCGTACCCCCCCCCCCTTCTCAAGAAAGACTAAGCAGGTCAGACCCCGGAATAAATCTGAGTACCCAGCCAATCTTCCAGATTTAATTTTTAGGATGATAGGGTATCAGTTTGCTTAACTTGTAAGGGTAGTCTCTTTCAGAGGTTGGGTAGCCATTAAGTAATAACTTTTCTGTCTTTTAATTTCCCCAAGTCTTTTGGGTTTGTAATACCATGACAAGAATGGATCCCAGTTCTAAGTAAGGTCTTGGTGAAATTTCATAAAATTAGTATTGTTTCAGTCTTTGATGTTAGCCAGAAGTGCCCATCTCAGCACCAACAATATGCCCAGAATTGACTCCTCTTGTAATTCATACAGAGTTACATGTATTGGTAACATATGCAAGTATGGCTGTAAATTCGTTTTCATTAGACCTGTTGCTCCTACTACTATTGGAACTGTATGGATACCTTTCTTTCACATTGCACTCATTTCTGCTTGCAAATCTTAGTATTTTATGACTTTTGTCTCTCTGTATGTAAAACACTGAAATTACTGGTTGTAGCAGTTTCAATGATCAGTGTTACCTTTGTCTTTTTTCATGGACTACTATTTTTGATTTTCTTGCATCTATTTTTAAACTGTTGGTAATGGGTGATGCCATGTGATCTACATATAGAGCTTTGTGTTTCCAATGCTTCTCAACTACTTTAATATAGCAGCATTTACACAATCCCCTTTACAACACTCTTGCCACATTATTGTACCTTTCAGTATATGTGCCATCTACTATAGTGTATCACACCCAGCAACAAGATGTGCGACTGTTTCCTTTTTTTTTTTTTTTTTTTTTTTTTTTTTTACAGGCCTTGCTTTTGTCTGTTTCTCCCACATGTTTAATGGACTGTATAAAGTAATCTATATGTAGTCCACTACCCAGGGCCACCATTATTAACTTTCCATTTTTTTGGTTTTAATTCACCTTTCCTTCACCAAGTCTTGGTCACCATGAAGTTGTTCCAGGAGATCTCTATAGTTGATCTTATTCTTATTCTTCTTTCAGCTGCTCCCATTAGGGGCCGCCACAGCGGATCATCTGTTTCCATTTCTTCCTGTCCTCTTCATCTTGCTCTGTCACACCAACCACCTGCATGTCTTCTCTCACCACATCCATAAACCTTAGCTTAGGCCTTCCTCTTTTCCTGTTACCTGGCAGCTTCATCCTTAGCATCTTTTTCCCAATATACTCTACATTCCTCCTCGGCACATGTCCAAACCAACATAATCTTGCCTCTCTGACTTTGTCTCCAAACCTTCCAACCTGAGCTGACCCTCTAATATACTTATTCCTAATCCTGTCCACCCTCGTCACACCCAGTGCAAATCTTAACATCTTTAACTCTGCCACATCCAGCTCTGACTCCTGCCTTTTTGTCATTGCCACTGCCTCCAACCCATATAACAAAGACCTCTATAGTTGATGAATTTTCCAGTTTTATTTCCTACTCATCTAATCGTTTTCCTTATATTCTTTCTTTTGGCTTTTGGTACATTCAGTTGCTGTCTGATTTTTGTCTACTTCTGTTTTGATTTCCATTCCTAATTTACAATGAAACAAATTTGCTAAACTAAGCAAGGAAATCATCTTAGACTTCTTTTCATGATGTTTTAAAACTTTCACCATGTTTTGATCTGGTGAGGTCAGCAGATGTGTATACAGTCACGCAATTGCAGATCAGTGTGTGTAATCAGTTTTGAGGAGACCCATACCTCCTTCAAAGTAAAGATTATACAGTCTTGGTATACACTGATTTTTATATGTCATTTGTTAAGCGTGAATCATTTTTCTTGTTTTCCTGTCCCTCTGATCAAGTACTTTTTGGGGCCAGTCAATGACCCCAAAACTATAAGCTAGAACAGGAAGAGCAAACTGTTTTTTAGCTTGAACTTTATTCCTAGAGGTTAAGGCAGTGTTCAGTATTAGTTTGTCTTCTGAAGTATTCTTTACTGAGTTTTATTGTCACTTGTTCATGTTTTATTACTGAACCTTCATCTATTCCCAAATATTTATACACTCCCTCCTAGTCAGGTTCTTTATATCACATTCCTGTCCCAGATTGATATTTTCATGGTTGTGCAGCTCTCCTTGTTTAAATTTTGCTTTTGCACATTTATCATGACCGGATGACATTCTTGTATCATCTGAGAAAATTTTAACCATTTGTAGTTGTCCTTTTAGCTCTTCATCTTACGAACTATACAGTTTTAAGTCACCCAGAAAGATTAGATGTCTTTACACTAGGTTGGTTTCTAAATTGTAACCATAGCCTAATCTGTTAAGTAAACAGTGTAATGGGTTAAGGGCAAGACTAAACAGCAGTGGTGACAGAGAATCACCCTGGAATTGTTTGTTTGTGTCTTTCGGCTTTTTCCGGTTAGGGGTCACCACAGCGGAACTCCGGTCCGCTAATGATTGGCAGTAGATTTTTTTTAATGTGCTGGCTTGCCGGGCGTAACGCACAACCTTCAATGAAGGAATGCCTATTCATGCATGTCGACACACTGAGAATCGAACGGGCAACGTCTAACTGTGAGGCGACAACGCTACCGCAGCACCCATCACCCTGGAATACCCTCTTTGAATTCCCTGGGATAATAATTTGCCCTTTGTCATGGCTAAACTGCAAAATGGTTTGCCACAGTTACATGGTCACTGTAATGTAATTGATCAGTGTAAGGTGCATCTTGAATGTGGAATGCTATCAGATGTTTTTTTTTTTTTTTTTTTTGTAATTTATCCATGGCATACTTACATTCTTCCTCTTTTTAAAGTTTTCTGTTATAACTTAATTTAGCAATAATTGACTTTCTTTTTGTTACCTTTTTGTTCTATTGTCATTGAATTTTTAGCTACTTGACTATAAAATCTGTCTGCATCAATTCTGGTATATAATTTGTATTTTGTCGAGAGGCAAGTTATTGGTCTATAGTTTTTTCAGATGGCTTGCAGGTTTACTGTTAAGTAGTACTACCTTTTTTTCCCGTTAACCAGGTCAGTGCCTGTTTGAGGTTTGCATATAACTAATTCTTATTCAGGGCTAAATCTTTGAGAAAATATGTTAATATGTTTAGCCAGAAGTTAGGTACTGTGTCTGGACCTGGAGTTTTTCTTAATTTTGTCTCAATTTCCCTGGATATTACTTCATCCCATTTCATATCCTCTAGATTAGAGTTCCTTGCTGTTTCTTTTTAATTCTTCTGTCCATTTTACATGACAAATACTTTATTCATTTACTTTTACTGTATTCGTGCTTCTCCATATTTTATTACCTTATTTTGCTTTTGTTACTTGTTCTTAAAAGTGTTCAGTTGCATTTATTACTGCTTGTTAGTAGCCTTTTTAATTGTAACTGTTATTCTAAGCCTCTTAGTTTTGATTTAAGCACTTGGGCTTCAAACTAGTTATCTTACATAAGGAAGATTGCAGTCTACGCTCTTGTGGCAGGAGAGATAGTTTGCATCATTCTAAGATGGGAATTGCTGGTTGAAGGCTTATTGCATCTGTTATCCTAAAAGTGTCTTCGTTCTGATTTAAGCACTTGTGCTTCAGGCAAGTTATTTTACATTAAGAAGGTTTGTTGGTCTACTCTCTTGTGGGAGAAGAGGGTAGTCTCTACCCTTCTGAGCTAGGAGTTGCTGGTTTGAATGCTTATTGTGCCTGTTATTCTAAGTGTCTTTTTTCTGGTTTAAATTTGACTCTTAAGTGCTTTATTTAAACTGTTTTCTGCACTTGTACTGTACTTTAATTGTATTTGTGGTATTTAAACCATATCTTCTGCAATTTCAACTGTTTTTTACTGTGTTCTGATTCTTGTTTGTGCTTCTAGTTGCTGTAGCATAAGCTAGATTCAGACCTGCTGAATCTAGTTCTGGTTGTGCAGATTGAGCACTAAATCAGGAAATCTTTTGTTAGAGAGGCCCACCTGTGCCCTTGTGGGAGGAAGGTACAGTTTGGACTGCTCTAATTGAAGGTTACTGTAACAGGGCTCAGTTTTTGAATTTTAGGATTAGTTAATTTGTTTTCAACCATTTCCTCTTGTTTGTTATAAAAGCCCCATGTTTGCATGGGTTTGCACTTGTTTTAACACACCGCTCCAGTGAGTTTGGTAACCTGCCTGTGCTCCACTGATCTTCCAAAACTACTGTATGGTCAACAAACTCTGTATTGAGTAACGGGTCTAAACTTAGCATTATGGAGAGTCAGACTAGCCTTGTTTCTCCTGCAGCGTGGTTGATATGGGTCTCTTGAGGCAGTGTAGCAACTGCCTCATGTACACAGACAACCCTCTACTACTAAGTCAGTCTTTTACGGAGTGCGAGAGATGTAGCTACACCAAGAAGCTGGAATCCCTGCTCTCTCGCGCACCAAACAATAACACCAAAGAGTTTGTCAGCTGACACACCACAACTCTTACACAAAGCACATATACCTCAACTCATACACAAAACTTGAACTCAACACATAGACCATCATACGTGGAGGTACTCTCCAAATATTTACCTAAACACCAGAGACCTCCTAAGCGCAAGGTTGCTACAGCTGACACAGCACTCAAGACACATAACAACACCAGTGTCTCATCAACTAGGCCCTTAAGGCACAACACACCCAAACCTAATTTTCTTGTTATTGGAGATTCTATAGTGAGACACACCGACGGTCCCACTTACCAGGTTGGATAAGGAGAAAGTCACTGTCGGCTGTCTGTCTGGTGCCAGGATTTGTCAGATCACACATGCACTCAAGTCACTCAACAGCAAGTATCGTTATGACACAGTTATAGTTCATGTTGGTGTGAATGACTTGAGACATACCTCACTGAACTATATGAAGAGAGATGATTGCGCTCTCTGAATGTGTCCCAGGCAGGTATGTCCCTAGCCTTGAGCAACATTTTACCCTCACCAAGAATAATGCCACAGTACAAACAAAAAATGATTGACTAATAATTTGCTTAGTTTCTGGTGTCATTCAAGGGGGATCCAGTTTCTGTCAGCTTGGGATGACATGTTTGATAGACCTCGCTGCTTTGCCAGAGATGGTCTCCACCTGGCACCTCTGGACTTTTGGCTGCTGGCTAAGGCTCATACCTACCCCATAGTGCCTTTTTTAGGCATGGTCTCAAAAACAAAACTTCTGATGTGAAAATATCCAGCACAAACAAAACAAGAGTTATGCTGCTGAACACTAGGAGTTTAAATAAAAAAAATGCACTCCCTGGAAGCATTCCTTTTCTTGGATGATATAGTCATTTGTGCAGTCACAGAAACCTGGTTCAAAAGAGTACCCCAGCCTTGTAAGGCTACAGTGCCTTCCACACCTTCAGACCACAAAATGAAAGTGCGAGAACAAAAGGTGGTGGAGTATCTATCTACATTAAAGATAAGTATTCCTCCAGACTGGTTAGACAGGATAACTCTGTGGAGCTACTCCAAGTTCAGATTACTGTAGGTAAGACCCCCCCCCCTTCAAGTTATTGCTAGTTACAGGTCCCCCTCCATGAACCAAGATGCTCACGCAGCTTATTTGGCTTTACTTGAGTCAATCAAAATACAACCTAACACTCTAGTCATGAGGGATTTTAACTATCCTACCATCAAATGGGAAAACTATATGAGCCCCAGCTTACTTGCATAAAAGTTCCTTGACTTTAACTCAAATGCCCTGGAACAAATTGTAAAAGTCCTACAATGGGCTCAGATTTACTTGACTGGTTCTCACCAACATGAGAGAACGTTGTGCTGCCATAAGTGTAGGACCCTCATTAGTAAAATCTGATCATAAATCAGTCACTTTTGAAGTGGCAATAACTCCAGAGCCCAACAGAGGTAAAGTCAAATTAAAATCTTCACCAAAGCCAACTATACCCTCCTAGGGGTTGGCATAAATGATTTCCTATCCCCAGTCCCCACAGATGGTCATTGTAACTATACTAAAGTATACTCTGATGCCCTGTACCAACACTTACACAAATGTATAAACTTGGCTGTACTGGATAGGACCAAAGTAAGAGTCTCAAGAAAAAAAACAAAGCCACCCTGGTGGACATCTCGCATAAATAAGCTGTACAACAAACGTAAGGAGCTGTTGTCTAAGAATACAAAAGGGAGGTCCCAGCATTGTAAAAGTACCCTCCTAAGTCTTAATAACAAATAAGACAACTTATAAAATCCTCTAAGGCAACTTTGAGAAAAATTTAGCAAATGCAGCTAAAGATAACCATAAGGCTTTCTTCAGCTACACCCGTTGCCCAAAAGGTAATACCCAGACACGTGCTGAACTCTTGACAAATGATATCATATACACTGATTCTGTAGAAATTACTAACCTAGGTTTGGCGAAAATTTCTCCCCTTTATCCCCTCCAAACATATCACAAACCATACCTTCAATAGCTCACCTGCTCTATATGTCAACAGGTCATCAAAGCTTTGTCTAAGGTGAAATACACAACCTCTGTGAGTCCTGATGGCATCCCAGGCTGCATTCTAAACAAACCAAAACAGGAATTAGCAACCCCCTTAGCCACCCTATTTAACCACAACCTGAGTACAGGATTTGTCCCAGCTGAATAGAGAACTGTGACTGTTATGTCCCTCCACAAGGGCGGCTTAGCAACAAATCTGGGGAATTATAGACCCATAAGCCTGACTAGCGTTATCTGCAAAGCCATGGAGCATATCATCATTGACCTCATAAGTAAAGACATAGGTGACTTCCAAATCCTTGATCCAACCCAGTTTGGCTTTGTAACGGTTCGATCATGCCTGTTAAACCTAGTAGACTTCTTTGAAAATGTGACCAGGGCCATACATGAGGGCAAATCTGTGCACACAGCATATCTGGACTTGGCGAAGGCCTTTAACACAATCCCCCATTCGGGCATTATTGACAACCTCACCCAACTAAATGTGAACCCTTTGTTATTAGGTGGGTCGCAAATTGGTTCACTAACTGTACACATGCTGTCAAAGTGGGTGATCTCCTCAACCAGCAGACCTGTCACCACTGGGGTTCCACAAGGGTCATTACCCTCGTTTGTTTAGTATTTACGTCTCGGAAGTTCAGGCCAAGGCAAAGGGGCTGTGGCTGACCACGTTTGCCGACTGCAAACTTGGCGCTATCGTTGACTCCCCAAATAATGTCAGTGTACTCCAAGAGGGGCTTATGCAGACCAACGATCGGTGCCAAAACCATGGACTCAAACTAAATAAATGCAAAAAAATGCATCATCATCCCCTTCAGTAAAAGCTATGTCCCTACTAAATATCAAATAAACAATAATATCTTAAGTACAAAAGCTGTACTGAGGGATTTGGGCGCACAAGTAGACTGTGACCTAAATTTGACCACCATGTTTCCACTGTAGTAAGAAAGGCATTCTATGTCACACATTTGATTAGCAAAGGCATAGCCTCAAGAGCCAAAGAGGTTATAACCCCCTGTACTCATCCCTTATCAGGCCCGTAATTGAATATAACACCCCCTTAAGAGACCCCAGAGATTTTTAAGAAGATCTAGGGTCTTCAGCACATGCCTTACACGGACAGACTGAAAGCTTTGTCGCTGTACGCAGTAGCATATAGGCTGCTTAGGGGAGACTTGTGCCTGGCTTACAGATCAATTTCTGACCCCAACCTGATGAAGTTGCTGCACATCCGTAAGTCAAATGGGACTAGAATTACCTGCTCCAGTGACCTGAATCTGGCCTGCGATTTAAATAGGATATGCTGGAAAGACAAATTAATCTCACAGAGGTTGCCAATTCATGTTAAGCAGCACACCTCTATGACTCTGTTCAAAAGGAGCCTGGATGAATGAATCAGAAACCGCAAATTCTTGCCGGGAATAGCTCCTACAACCTTCTTGGATATGGGTAGTCATT
This sequence comes from Protopterus annectens, assembly GCF_019279795.1. Lineage (NCBI taxonomy): Eukaryota > Metazoa > Chordata > Ceratodontiformes > Protopteridae > Protopterus > Protopterus annectens. The sequence continues at coordinate 566,460,222 of NC_056734.1, forward strand.
ACTAACAATAAACTTAGCATTGACTAGACTTTTTCTTTTGAAATATAATGGGTGTAATAGGATAGGCTTAAAACAACCCTCGGGTCAGTAGCCTGGTAACCTCCTATGAACATCATTTTTATGTTCAGCAGGGTCTTCATAAGTATTTCTCCATATGTGTGTATTTCTCCTTTTTTGGTGGTGTTTCTTTGCCTTTTGCTTTGTTTCCCAGTTCTCTGTAAAACTTTAAGTCACCAATGAATTGCTTGTTTTGTACTTTTCTTTATATGTATCTACATATTTTCTGAGTTTTCTGCTTTTGATGATATTTTTAGATTATTTGCAATAGTGTGTGATAGATAGATCCTGGTCTGTTTTAATACTGTGTGTTGCTTTTACCACATGTATCTTTCTAAGTATTTGTGATGATCTGTTCCTTTTTCTATATTCTTTTAACAGTGAAACTTCTTGTCTTAATTGCTTTATGTTTTCTTCTGTTCATTGCTTCCATGGCAGTTTCCTTTCCTCTACTACTGTACATTTTTTGTAACACTGTATCAGTATTAATTTAGCTACACAGTATTGTATTCTATTTATTTCTGTTATATCACATTGATTTCTCTTAATAGTCGCGATTACTGTATTCATCTGCTTTGTCCAATCTTCTAACATTCTGGGTCTTCTTTACTTCCTGTAATATATTTCTTTCATCTATCTTAATATGTTTATGCAGCTGTATTAAATCGAGAATATATTCCCTTTAATCATTTTCTTCTGGACTGAGAGCATTTTCTGTGCTCTCCACTCCCTTTAAGTATTTCACTGAAAGTTCCTCCCCCTGAGCTTGGACTAACCTTGTTGTAGGAATGTTTGTGTCTTGAGTATTCTACACTGCCATTGTTTGAGCAGTTGGTTCCTTTTTTATCCTGGGACATGTGCACCCAGATATCTGTTTCATTTTCTAACTTACTGTTCTCCATGATACATGCTATATAAAAATACAATCCACATGTCAGTGTTCTCATGGTGTGAATTTGTGAAAACAAGGTCCACCGAGTGAAGGTACTCACCAAGACTTGAGGACGAATTCATTTCTAGGAATACTACTCTCCTTTTCTTGCTGATTTCATCATCTCTCTATTTGGACCCTTTAGCTCGTCTGGTCAGGATAAAACAGACAAACATCTGTGGGTTCTGTTCAAGCAGCTTTATTATGTAAAAACACATCAGGATTGAGACTTAATGACTTTAACTTAGATAAACTTATAACCAACCTAGCTATCACACTTATACATGCTCACACTCTGGCTGCATTCTCAAAATGACACTGAAGCTAGCACATGCTTGCTATTTATATGCATGTGTTGTCCTTGAAACTCTTCTTAAAGGTACAACACACACACACACACACACACACACACACACACACACACACACACACACACACACACACACACACACACACACACAATATTCTACGTCCTCCCTCCTTGAGAAATGAGTTATGCATTATTGTTGACATTAAATGACATGCAATTGATACAAAATAATTCGTTGTCATGCAGTTATACAAAACTAAATACATATAGTCAATTATGTCCAGCTTGCCATGTATTTCACACTAGGTCTGGAAGTACAACCAAATTGTGTGACATAGAAATTAGAACTAGGTCTAGCAACTGGGACTGTCTCTGTTGAATGTTCAACTTTGGGGATGTCAGGAACAGAAGTAGAAGTTAAGACATGTTCTGCAATAGGAATATTGGGTTGCACTGAGATCTAGAGTCTGTATCACAGGAACAATACTGCTATATCGATTTTGATACAGGAAGGAGATGTCTGCGATTTCTCTTTTACTCTATAACCTCAGATTACACGAATTAGGAGCTCTGCTCATCACATATGCCTGTTACTTGACCAATCCAGAAGAAACATTTCGCCGTTTGTATCCTCACTGTCATTCCTTCTTTCAATAGACAAAGAAATCTGCTTCATTTATCATAGCTGGTCTTCTGGAAAGAACGCTTTCTCAATAGTTGGGCTTTGATTGTTCTGTTGTTCTTAGCTTTAGGCCTCAACTAACTGGAACTGATGGTCAATGTTGTTCTGGTTTGCCTAGATAGAAGTCTCTTGAGTATGCGAGCCAAGTATATCTTCATGGGGTATGTTTCTGAGACTGAGTAAATTCAAGAAGACATCAGTATTATCATGCTATGACTTCTCTAGTAATTGCTTTGCGCTCTGTACTGCATGTTCAGCTAGCTCATTTGACTGTGGATATTCTGGACTACTAGTGACATGTACAAAGTCCCATTCTTTTGCAAATTTCTGAAACAACTGACTGGTAAATTGGGTACCATTGTCAGAAGTAACTTTGTCTGGACTACCATAGATTGAGAGATGACGTTTCAACTTGGTGATAACAGCAGTGGACATTAGATTAGGTAGTAAGTCAATCTCAAACCAGTTTGAATAAGAGTCTACCAACACTAAGTAATGTTGATTGTTCCACTCAAATATACCAGTGGCTACTGTTGACCAAGGTAGTTCAAGAACTTGATTTAGATGAAGTGATTCTTTTTGAAAATGCAGTTTAGTACTATTGAACAAGAAGAAAGTGCTTTATCAGTATCTTTTGCTAGAGAAGGCCAAAATATGAGTCCTCTTGCCCTTCTTTTGGTAGATCCAAAACCTGGGTGACCATGATGGAAAATCTGGATGTATTCACGTTGTAAGGAAGCAGGAACAACAATTTTAGGACCTTTAAAAATAATGCCATCTTCCATCAACATCTCATCTCTGTAGGGAAAATAAGTTTGCACTTCAGGTGGTATACTAGATTGCTTTGACGGCCATCCAGCATTAATATAGTAGTTGAGGTTTTGCAAAACTGGATCAGTCTTTGTATGATCTCTCAGCTCATCAAGTTTCATGGTAGAAAAATTATGCACTTCCATGACATCAAAGTCAAAATTCTCTGCATTAAGCTGTTCCAGTGTATTTCTGGGTGATATGGATAAGGTATCAGCCAGATAAAGAAGTTTGCCTTTTGTATGGACCATTTTGAAGTTGTAATTTTGCAGTCTGAGCATCATTCTTTGTAATCTCGTTGGAGCTGAATGCATAAGCTTCTTTAAAATAGTGACTAGAGGTTGGTGATCAGTTTCAGCCTAAATAGCTCAACCATAAATATAATCATGAAACTTTGAACATGCAAATACTATTGCCAAAAGTTCTTTCTCAATTTGAGCATATTGCGTTTCAGTTTGGTTAAGATATCTAGATGCATGTGTCTGTCCTCTTGAAGAATAACTGCGCCAAGACCAAGTTTTGAAGCATCACAGGAAAGAATTACTAGTTTATTGACATCATAGTATCTTAATGTAGGTGGGGTGGCAATTTTCTGCTTAAGATCTTCAAATGCTCTCTGGTGCTGTTCCAACCAAGACCATGTAACATTTTTGCACATCAGCTCTCTCAAAGATGCTGTCAACTCACTGACGTCTGGTATAAACTTGCCTGTATAGTTGACCATACCAAGAAAATGTTGTAGAGCCTGAACATTATCCGGTGCTGGCATCTCTAGAGTGGCTACGTGCTTGGACAGGTCTGGTCGCAAGCCAGTGCTAGTAAATAAATTACCTACATATGTAACTTCTGGTAGTCTGAATTTGCACTTCAGAGGACTGAGCTTCAAGTTCACTTCACATACTCTGTCTAGAACTTTCCTAAGGTTTCTGTCATACTCTGCTTCACCATTGCCTCCAACCAATAAATCATCTACTGTTATGACACAAGGATAACCTAAAAAAATTTGCTCCATTGCATGCTGAAAGACTTCACTTGCAGAATTCATTCCAAATGGTATCCTGAGGAATCTATATCTTCCAAGTGGGGTACTGAAAGTAGTCAGTAGTGAAGATTTGTGATCAAACGTCACTTGCCAAAATGAACTTTTTGCATCCAAGACAGAAAAAACAGTGGCTTTCGGTATTAGGGCAGCAACTTCCTCAACTGTACGCATAGGATGATGCGGTCTGTTTAATGCTTTGTTCAAATCTCTTGGGTCAGTACATATTCTGATTTCGTCTGAGCCTTTTTTGTGGGCTGCTACCATGGACAACAGCCACTCAGTTGGTTGTATAACTGGACAAATTACACCTTGCTGGACCAGCTTATCCAGCTGAGCTTTGACTTTCTCTTGCATAGCTATCGGAACTTTTCTTGCTGGTCTGACCACTGGATTGACGTCTGGGTCTAACTTCATAGAATGCACAACTGGAATTTTGCCTAACTTGTCATCGAAAACATCAGCATACTCAGAAAATAGCTTCAGTCAAATTTGAACGGAGACATGTGCTTATATGATGAACTTCTTTAGTAAAGGAAAGCAGATTCATTCTCAAACTGTCTCTTGAAACCCAATAATGATTGCACAGGTCTTCAGACTACATAGAATAGTAAGCTGTAACAGTTTCTAGCCAAATAACATAAAAGCACTACTGAGCCTTCAGTTTGAATTTCTTCATCTCCATAAGCAAGACGTTTTGCACAACTAGCCACATTAAGCTGCTCACCACCTCTCACCTTAGCAAATGTGTCTGCTGACATAACATTACACTTTGAACCAGTATCTACTTTGAGCTCGGTGGATTTACCACTGATCTGGACAGTACAAAACACTTCATTCTTTGCCAACAAATCTCCTAAATCAACCTTTTCACCAATTACTGATTACGCCATCTACGTAGAAAGTAGAGTTGCAGCTATCTATATGATCGACTTGCTTTTTTAAGTGACCCTTTTTTTTATAACTGTGTGAAGTTTACTTGATTTGCAGAACTTTTGAAAATTGTTCCATTATTTACACTTGTAGCATTGCTGACCAAATGCTAAGCACTTTTACCTTTTAGACTCATGATTGGCACCACAATTGTGACAGTTAACAATAAAGCTTGATTTGGGTTTTGCTGACTCACCCTCGTACTGCACTGAGCATGTCCTTCTCACTGAACTAGTCTTAGAATTTGCTGAAAAACTATGAGTTTTAACTGCCACACTCACAGGGGTTACAGCTGCCATGTGCTTAGGCCTGCTTCTGTTAGCCACGTATTGCATGCTGTCTACATTTGCTCTGGAGCCTGCTGAAACCATGCTCTTATCACTTGCAAGCATACTTGTGTGCCTTTCTATAACTTCATGGATTTGACAAATCTCAATAGCTTTGCTCAGCGTTAAATCACTGAAATGAAGCAAAATCTTTCTCACTGCAGTATTGTTAACACCACACACGAGCCTGTCCTTTAGCAACTCATCTTTTAAGTCATCAAGCCTACAAATTTTAGCTTTGTTTCTCAGGTCAGTAATATAAGCTGCAAAAGTTTCTCCTTGCTTTTGATCTCTTGTGTAAATTAAATGCCTCTCTAATGTAATTTTGTCTGGGGGTTGCAGATTTCCCTGAATTTGCATTCCAGATACTTGGGATCTTCCCTTGATTCAGCCTGTACAACAGTATGACTGTTTCCCCTTCTCCTTCATATACTTCTATTGCATACACAAATGAACACCCTCTTTCAGTGCCCTCTGACCCAGCTAGGTTTAGCAAAATGAATGCCCTGTTCCATGCATCTTTGTTAGAATTAGCTGCTTGTATAAAAATATTGTACTCTTGCTGAAATGTTTTTCAGTTCTCTGCAATAGGCTGATCAAATACAAATGGGCCTGGTTTGCAAAATGCCTGTGCCATATTAACACATACCCAGTGAAGGCTTTTGCAAGTATGCATGAAGACACACGCATATTCATATGCCAGAAATCTATGCCAATACTTTTAACTATGTCCAATAGCACAACAAGCCTAGGAATAACTGAACTTTGTGAAATAAGTCTCTTGGGCACAAGAATACTCTTGAAATCACTGTACTGTAAGAAATCACCTCTTGTCATTGTAAGAATCATTTCGAAATGCACTGTGAGAATAAACTGAGCAGAAGAAGCTCAGAGTAAAAACATTTTGAAGTAACTGCACTTTATGAATAAACAGTACACAGCACACTGAAACTTTCCCAAAATGGCTATACTTTGCTAAATAACTCTGTACAGTGCAAGAAACACTCTGTAATGGTGGCACTGTGCAAATAGACATGCCCAGAGCAAGAAACTTTTGAAATTGGCTGTATTTTGACTGCACTTTAAGAAATATTTGCACTTTGCACATAATAAACTCTTTGGAATAAATGCACAGTAATAAGCACACTCTGTAAGCACTTTAGACACTTTGACATACTTCAAGTACCTATAGTTATGCCCTGTATAGCTTCAATCATTGAGAAAGAGTAGTTAATGCCATTGTGATGCCCATGCCCTGGCCCATCAATCAAGGAGCCTCAGTCCTCACCACTAACACCAGAGAGAGCATCTCAAATATGAGGAAAGGATAACAAATACACACAGTAAAGTACAATTTCCCTTAACAGCACACAGAGATCGCAGTCAGTCTGGGGCTGGTCGCTCCCTTGCTCTCCAGGTCCCCAATAAGACTCCCCACTGGCACAGCTATAGGGTCCAGGTCTCAGCCTACTGGGCAAGCTGAAACCTCTAGCGCCCTCGCTGTCCATCCAACCAGTTCTTCGTGTCCCTGCCCAAGTAGCTGACACACACACACACACACACACACACACACACACACACACACACACACACACACACACACACACACACACACACACTCATACACTTTGAGAAGAGTTTATACACCCACACAGACACTCCTGGGGAAGACTGGCACAGTTTCTCCAGCTGTGCCCCTTTCTCCCAGACTATACGGTAGTTCCACTTGCCGCCACTAACTAATAATTCTCAGCTACTCAAAGGCCCTTAAAAGGGTGTCCAGTTATTACTGTGCAATATTATTATCCATTTGGTAGATGTGACTAAACAGTCAAGGTTATTTGGAGTGACTTGGACAGTAAACTTTATAAATATGCAATGTACTCTAGAGCTTAACTTATCTCTACACAAACAAGCCACAGTTAAAATGTTTTAAAATATTTAATAATAAATAATTAAAACCACAAGACAATACTTTCTACTACACAGTCAGTGCTAGTCGAGAGTTCAGAGATCACACAGAAATACTTAAAATAATTCAGTAGTACAGTTCTGACATCACAAAAAAAACACTTAGTCTAATCTTTCTAGCTATCCCTGAAAGAAAACACAAGTCTAAAATAAGTTACATAAGAAAACAGGCAGAGCGCTGTGAGTTGGATGATCAAGATAAAAATGTGCAATGCCTTCTGATTCTCTCTGTTTAAATTGCTTTTGCAGTTCTGATAAACATTACATCATTCTTTTTCACTTTCCTGGAGTTCCCAAGCTACACATCTATTGCATTTACATTCTTAACATCTCCCTTTTGTTATCTTGCAGCTGGTGAGGAACAGAGCAATAAAAATACATTTGTATGTTTAAATCTAGCAATTTAACTCTTGGTTAAAACTATAGAAAGAACTCCTTCATCTAGACTTTTCGGCACCACTGTCTACTTCAAAGGGTCACCATATGCTTTACTTTGGTCAGTAGAGTGCACTGTTGTCACATTTATTTCCAGTACATGTAACAGTATTTCTTTACATTTAGGACAACAAGCCTGTGATTTACATTCAAATTTATAAATGATAGAATTATGTATAAAATTCTATCTGGCTAGGCTGGCAGCCTTCACCCTTCTCTACCAGTCTTCACAGCCATAACACAGTATCTTGCCAAAAACATGCAGTCGCCGTGCTTTATTTATACTTAATGTGCCCTTTTTGCTCTTTATGATATTCATTTTGCTGGTTTAATCTTTGTTCATGCCCATTATATATTTCTTGTCCTCATATTACTTTAAACATGCTCGTTTTGCAATTCCAAGGTAATTCCAAACCCCTTATGAGCTTTTCTGGTAATTGTTTAATCAAATATCTTAATTTCAAACATTTTGTTTAATTAATAAACTTTCTGTGCCTCTCATTTGCTTAATAATTCATTCTGTGCCCTTGTAATAATCCGTTTTATTTATTTTTTAATAAATAATTCGTGCAACTTTTCATTATCTTTAGTTCATTTCTGGCCCTTTTTTGTACTTTGTTCACTTAGTTTACCTTTGCTGTTAACTCTGCACCTAGTAGTTATGAAAACAGTCTCTGGAATCCCGTTTCTGACACTGTGTCACTTGTCTGGTCAGGATAAAGCAGACATCTGTGGGTTCTGTTCAAGCAGCTTTATTATGTACAAGCACATCAGGATTGAGGCTTAATAAAGTTAACTTTGATAAACTTGTATACAAACTAGCTATCACAATCATACATGCTCACTCTCTGGCTGCAGTCTCAATATGGCACTGAAGCTAGCCCGTGCTTGCTTATTTATATGCACTTGCTGTTGTTGAAACTCTTCCTAAAGGTATAACACGCACACACTATTCTACAGACCCCTTTTCTCCATTGGGACCCCTATGCAATTTATTTGACATACTGTTGGAGTTTTAAGTTCCTCATTCTGGTACTAGAAAAGATGTTTGACTTTTGAAAATATAGACTTCAAGGTGGACTGTTTCTCTAACAGGATTGTATGGCATAGGTATCCCTGGAAGAGCCTGTAAGAAACCTAAAGCAGAGATAGTGCTTCAGGTCTATCCTGGTAGCTCATGGACTTCAGGGCAGCATTCTTCTTCACTGTGAAACTTAGCAGACTATCTAGATAGTTAATATGTATCAAAATGCATATGCCAAGGGTGTGTTAAATAATTTGCCTAAGAAGCGTGGGGGATAACTTATTTTGATTTGGATTGTATACTTTTAGATATCAGTTGTGCTAATTCGAAGCGAAGGCTTTTATGATTACTGTTACTATATGATGGTCAAAGGAGAGGGACTTCTTGACCAAAGTTCCAAGATTCCTGACTACACAGTCATCTTGCAAGGGGCTACTGGCTGTGCTGTACATTCAGGGAGAGAGAGAGAGAGAAAGAGATTTATCAAATGTGATAGTGCTACTTTTTTGCATTTAATTTTAGCCATTGTTTTCTACACCACCTGTTTAGGAAGGCGAGTCCTTTTTGAAATGAATGGGTGTCAGAGGGAGGCTTGACAGTGTTGTACAATTTGCAGTTATGTATGACAAGCCTTGCACAAAGCACTCTGTAAAAACAAAGTCCTCTGTTTAACTAGTACTGCATTATGATGTCAATTACTTTATGCCAACAACCTGAAACAAAGACCTGTGCTGAATGAGTACTGTATTATGATGTCACTTGGTTAGTGGCGACATATTGTAACAAAAAATCCCTCTGCATGACTAGTTCTCCATTATGATACAAGTCCGTTTGTGATGGTGCTGCACAACAACAAAGCCCTGTACAGATCTTGTACTGCATTATGATAGAAGTCCCTGTGATAAGACTCTGTAACAACAAAAACATTTGCAGAACTAGTATTATGATGTCTAAGTTACTTTGTGATAGCCATATGAAACAATAAAGCTCTGTGCAAAACTTGTAAGCATTATGTTATCCAGATCAGTTTATGACAGCACTCTACAACAAAATCTGATAAGAAGTAGTGTTATAGTATGTCATTTTGTGTAATATCCAAACCCAGTGCAGAACTAGCATTCCATTTTGATGTCTATATCACATTGTGACACCTCTAAAACAACAAAGCCCTCTGCAGAACTAATATTAGATTCATAATTAGTACTAGGCTAACTGCCTTTGTGGGCCGTTTTAAGCCTGGCCAGTCATCCCATGTGAGAATCAAACCCTGCATCTTGTGTCTGTAAGGTAAACACCGTAACGATTATGCCAACTTCCTACCCTATTATGTTGTAATGCCTTAAGTCACTTTGTGACAACACTCTGTAACAAAAAGGACCTGGGCAGAAGTTGTACTTCATGGTGATGTCTGAGCCAGTGTATGACATAACTACGTTGCAATAAAGTCCTGAACAGACTAATTTCTGGGTTAAGGTTTGAGACCGTGAAACAACACTGTGTAACAACAAAGCCCTGTGTGTGACTTGTACTGTGTTATGACCCCCCTCCAAGCCTTCAGCTTCAAAAGACCACAAGAAAAGAACCCTCTCAACTTCCCTGGGAGCTTCCTTTTTCTCAGGCCAAAAAAAAGACCTAAGTTGTTGGATCCAATAAAGACTAAATTATCTTCGGATCTGACAGATACCAAACCAGCAGACAGGTTTGCCCCTTGGATCTGATCATCCTTGGATCCTAATACTTCAGATCCCAGCACAGCCTCGGATCCAACAGACATTTTACTGATCCAGAGTACTTCCTCCCCAATCAGGCCTCCCTCATATCCTAGGCCTTCAGATCAGAGGTCTTGGAGTCTTACCCTGGTTTGAAGCAGACCAGCTTCTCCTGCTCCGAACTCGTGGGTCACACCATCACTGGCTAAGCCCAGACATTCTTCAGCATCCTCTAGGTCCTCTCAGAGTTTTTCCCAGTCAGAGATGGACATGATGAAGCAAAGTTTCTTCAAAGCACAGATACAGATGGGGATTTTGTCATCTCCATCCCAACATGGATCCATATGAACTCCAGCACCCATGGTACAAGCTCCTGTTCTGATTTGACCTACTGTTTTGGAATCCCAGGATCTGGTTTTCCGGAGAGAATTGTCTGATCCGAGAATATGTCTTTCTTTAACTCTGTCTATTTCCCAAACTAGCTCTGTTCTGATACCCTCAAATCACAGTGGATCCTGAATCTGAGATGTCAGCGCTGGCTACAGGGGTTGGATTCAGTCCCGACCTGGTCAGATCTATCCCTTCCCCTGGGAGCCTTGGCATTTGACAACTTGGGCCCAGCTCTTTATGGAAGCTTCGGATCTGAGGTGGACTCCACACTCTCTTCTCCAGTGGCTTCGGCTCCAAGGGAGGAGGAAGTTTTCCCAGGCCCATCAGCCTTCCAGGTAGCAGAGGGGGCTTTCTCTAGACCAGGAGATGCAACTCCTCATCCTCTGGATCCTACCCAGTCATCATCTCATCTGAGCTTTGAGTCCATCCATCCTGCCATTGGTAAGCCCCCCCAGGTAAGCCTCCAGACTGCTCTCCCGCAAGGGGTCCCCCTTCTTCCGATTCTTCCCCTGAGCATTCTGCAGAGGAGGTTCATCGAAAAAAATTGTGCAAGGAGAGGCATGTGGACTCCCCTCTTGAAGTCTTTAACTGAGGACACTGATTTTGATGAAGAAGGATCCCCCCAATCTCCACCAGACGACGTCTTCTGAGATATCATTGAACTCCTGAGGCAAAAAGGTGGCTGTTCCTCCCAAAATCCTTCTTCTGAGGAGTCAGTGTTCTTGGAGGCTTTTTGAGTGGGCCTGTCTACATCCTGGGTGACTCACTAGCGGACAAACTCATGGACTTAGTTTCCCACTGGACTTGGAAGGAACCGGACACAGTCGAGCCAATCTGTGAGTGTCCTGATAAGTTCCTGAGTCCTCCCTCCAACCATTTACATTGGAGCAAGGGTGCTTCAGTTGATGCCATTGTTGTGTCAGCAGCCATGAAAAAGGAACTTGCCCAACAAAGATTCTCTGTTCATCTCCCGAACAAGGAGTCTCAGGCTTTAATCTGATCGCCCTGAAAGGGGAGTCACCAAAGTATGCTGTAGTACATGAATGGCCCCCAGGCCTCTTTTATGCTTACCCCACCCCCTTCCCTTGATCCAAAAGTTTCTACAGAAAGCCAGCAGGCTGAAGTGATCAGTGATCCTCATTGCTCCCTTCTGGCCTTGTCAGGTATGGTTCCCCTTCCTATGGTCCCACCTGAAGTATCTCCCATGGATACTGGATCCTAATCAAGACCTCATCTCCCATTCATCGGAGTATCGACAACTCACGCTGTCAAGTTGACCGCATGATTTCTGCACTTCCAGTGATAAAGTCCAGGCTAGCTTCCCCATAATCTTGGCTTCTCAGAAAGCTTCTACGAAAAAGGTCTATAACACTAAGTGGAAAAGATTCATTATTTGGGCTTCAGAGGAGAATATTGATCCATTTACAGCTCCTATGTCAGCTATTCTCCTTTTTCTGGGGTCACTTTTTCATGGTACCAGTTTCTCTACCATTATGTTACAGCTGGCTGCAATTTCTAATTTTCATTCAGGAAAGGGAACATCCTCGACTTCCTCATTGAAATTATGCAAGGCTTTTATGATGGGTATTTTTCTCCTAAGGCCTCCAATAAAAGACTTTTCTCCACCTTGGGATATTACAATTGTCCTTCAAAGCCTCACTCAAAAAACCTTTCAAACCAGCTGATTTTTGTGACGTGAAATTTATTTCATGGAAGACTATATTCTTGGTAGCAAATGTGTCAAACGTGTCAACCAAGAGTGTATCTGAACTGCAAGCCTTGTCAGCCAAAACCTCCTTACATCATTTTTCATAAAGATAGAGTTTCCCTAAGAACTAATCTATCTTTTGTGCCTAAAGTAGCAACAGATTAACCAGTCCATTCAGTTGCCGGTTTTCTTTCCAAATTATTCAAATAAAGGAGAATATATGTTACATCTTTTCAATGTTCGTAGACAGTTGTGCTTCTGTCTGCACAGGGCAGTGAAGTACAGAAAATCTGATTAACTCTTTATATCCTCTTCTATTTATCTTTTGCTCCAAGCAGTATCCACAATCACCCTGGCTAAATGGATAACAGATTGCAGTGCTGTCATTTATTCCCAAGAAGGTGTTTATTTGCCTCATCCACCTAAAGCCCACTCGTTTAGATCAATGGCCACTTCTTCAGCTTTTTCTGTCAGAACATCAATTGATGAAATATGTGCTGCATTCCCTTGGTCTAAGACTCATAAATTTGTTTCACATTATAAATTGTGCATTGTCTCCAGAAGCAGGGCATCCTTTGGCTTGACAGCGCTCTGGCATATCCTTCCATAGGGGCCACCCAGAAGTTATGTAGCTGGGGACTCTGACCCAACAGTGAAGAAGAATGAAAAGGACAATGTCAGATATAGATGTTATGTACTTACCAAAACTTGGCATCTTTCTTGCCTATTTTCATTCTTCCTCACTTCCCTCCCATCCATCTCTCAGCCTTGGTATCTTCAAGAAGTTACCTAGAGGAATTTGGAACCCAGAAATCCATGGCTTGGGCCCTAGAAACTCTTGATCTGTTCTATTTCTTCCTGATAATATTACTTATTAGTGCAGTAAACTAGATATTAGGAGTTAGGGAAGGTGTGATGCATTATGGGAGGGGGAGGTGCTAGAGACTTAGATCCTAAAGTCTTGTGAATACAGCCTAATACAGCAGTGAGGAAAAATGAAAATGGACAACACAGATGCCAAGTTATGGTAAGTACATAACTTCTATGTAACCATAATCATCCCGGATTAATGTGAAGAGATGCTAGGTTGTCATGTTAATTTGCAGGAAGGTCTGTTCCAGAGGTGGTGGAGGTGTTGGATAATTTGTCACTGCAGTGCACTTTATGTGCACGTGGAAATTAAGTCCCTAGTTCTAGTATTAGTAGAAATATTTAACTTGCGAAGATACAGTAAATAAAGGGGAATGGAGTTCCTAATGATGTGGAATGCAAGGCTTAGATCACCTTACAAGATCCTATAAGAAACTGAATATAGAAAAATTCTGTCAAGACATTCCTGGTAACTCAGGGACTTCATAGCAACAATCCTCTTGGTAAAGAACTCTGTATAAAATGTTAGATCTCAAAGTTGAAGTGGTACTCTATAATTGGTCTAATTAGACTGCATAGAGAGGGGGAATAACTATTTGAAACAGATGATATGCCTTCAGACGTTAGTTATGGTAATTAGCAAAAGTAGTCTTAAAATTATTATTTATGGTAGTCAAAGAAGAGGGAATTATCAACCTAGCGTATAAAATCCCTGACTTACACTATAATTTTGCAGTGGGTTATTAGCTATACTGTAGTTTCAGGAAAAGAGTTGTTCACCAAATGTGACAAGTCTACACTTTTTTGAATTTAGTTTTAGCCTTTTTCCATACACCACTTTTTTAAGGGAAAGTTCCTGTTAAATAGGTATCAGAGGGAGATTTGACAGTAAGGACTGGTTTGCATTTGTGTGACAAGTCTTGCACAAGGCACTCTGCAACAGCAAAGCTCTGTGCAGTACTTGTACTGTATTATTATTATTATGATGTCTACTTCACTTTGTGACAACACTCTGCAACAAAAAAGCTCTGTGCAAAGTTGTTATGATGTCGAAGTCACTCTGTGAGAGCCTCTGAAAGAGCAAAGCCCTATGTAGTAGTAGTGCATTAAGATGTCTGTATTATTTTGTGATAACACTCTGTAACAACAAAGCTTTGTGCAGAAGTAGCACTACGTTATGATGTCAGTCACTTTGTGGCAGTACTCTGCAACAACATAGCCCTATACAGAACTACTATTGTATTATGATGTCTAAAGGTCACACCCCTTGCACCTCCCACAGCCACACCCATGTCATCCCTCTTCCTGCCCACTTTACAACCATTTTGGGACATTACTGTCACTTAAGTTGAGGAGGAAAACCCTGTTTTTCATTTGTGATGCCTTTTTTTTCTCTGATTTATCAAACTCAGATAGTTTGTTTCTTTTTATGAAACAATTCCGGAGTTTGCCCAGTGTTTTCCAGTCTATCAGACAGTCAGTTTGATTTCCAGATAATCCAGGGAAAAAATGGATAGGTGGCAATATTATGTCTAAGTCAATGGATAAAGGCTCAGTGAGCCAGCCACGACCTGAAACAATGGGACGCAATAGTGGGCTCTTGGCATCCTTGTGTACATTAGGTAATCCATGTATGACTAGAGTGATCAAGTAATTGACCATAGAATAATTAAATAACTCCATATTAATGAGGTTAGTTATGTGGAAATCGAAAATATAAACATTCACCCTATTAATCAAAGCAGTCACTTGAAATTTCTGTCGATGCATATGACGCTCATGCACTGGCCAAGTAATCAAGGAGCCTCAATCTTCACCACTGGTAACAGTGAGGGATGCACACAATGGGAGGATGACAAGTACACACAAAGTAAAGTGGAATTTCCCTTAAGAGCACACAGAGATCACAGTCAGTCTGGGGCTGGTTTCTCTCTCTTTCTCTAGATCCCCAATAAGACTCCCCACTGGCACAGCTATAGGGTTAAGATCTCAGCTGAGGGGGTCAAGCCAAGACCTCCAGCATCCTCTCTGTCCAACTAGTGCTTCGTGTCCCTGCCAAAGTAGCTGACACACACACACACACTTTGAGATTTGATTTGTATACAAACACACACACACACACACACACACACACACACACACACACACACACACACACACACACACACAAACACACACACACACCTGGGGAAGGCTTGCACAGGTTTACTAGCAATGCCCCCTTCTGCCCAGACTATAAGGTACTTATCACTGCCACCAACTCCTCCTTATCAGATACTTAAAGGCTCTTACATAGGTAACCAATCCTACTGTGTAATGTTACTATTATCCAAATAGTAAGTGTGACCAAAAGCAAGGCTATTTGGGAGTGGCCTGTACAGTGTCACCAAATACATATGCCAGTCCTCTAAGAACATAAATATCTCTAAACAAACCAGACACATAGATGGGTTTAAATATATTTAATAATAAATAATAAAAGAACAAGACAATATTCAACACAGTAACTGCAGAGTTCAGAATCACAGGAAATATTTTAAAACAACATTGCAGGACAGTCTCAAATAAATACAGAAAACATCTAAGCTAATCTTTACTATATTCCTATCTATCGCTAAGAGATACTGTGCCCTAAACAACTTACTTACAGAGCAACACACAGGCAGAAGTGCTGAATGGATGTTTCTAGGTCCAAGACAAGATACAAAATGCACAGTGTCTCTCTGAGAGAGTTCTTAAATTACTTTCAAACATTACTGCTGGGTCAGCTTGGCTGACATCACTCTTTGTCACCTGCCTTAAGTTCCCAGGCGAACAGATACTAACAGAATTTTTAACATCTGTGTGTGAGAAGTACATATCTCTCAGATGTGCAGCTGCTAGGAAGTCACAGAGCAATAAAACACTTTACATTTTAAACATAGTAATTACTTCTCTCCAAGACAAGAGAAAAACTTCTAGTTGTAGACATCCTGTCTTCTTCCTGTATTAACTAACTTTTATAGCATGTTGTAGAGCACTTCATTTCAACTTATTTTCTTGAAGTTTTGTGAGTTAATCTTCTATGTTCCAGCAGGGTATGCTGTGGTTACATTCTTGAAGCTCAGTACATAACATCAGTTCTGTATAAATCATGGCAATATTCACAAATGACAGAATTATTTACAAAATTTCAGCTAGTTGGGTTGGCAGCATCACAATGCATATAAGTGTTCTCATCACTCAACATTATCTATCATTTTTGTATAATAAAAGTCTTTGCCCATAAGCACTATTCCACCATTCTTATCTGCTGGGCATATCTCTAATTGAGACACATCACAAAGTTAATTAGAAGCTCTTCATTCATTTTTTTTTTAAGATTAAAAAATTATACTGTTTGTGCCTGTCATTGAGAGTTTGCCTTGGGTCATATTCACAGTGATTAACAAAAGCCTCAAGCAAATGACTCAAATTAAGAGTAAAAGTGTTACTTTGGAAACATTAACTCAAGCATGGTATTTCTGGCAAACTTTCTCAAATCTATAATGGCATCAGTGATATTTGTACATCCTTCAGATCTCCTTTGTACTGATTGGTTGAGTTAGTCTTTTTATTGAATGTGTTCCTTTTAATTTATTGTTTTTAAATGGTCTGAAGAACCAGGAGTCCACAAAAGTGCTTACCAACTTATAATAAAAGATTTATAAACCATTTGGCCAGAGTGGACATTTTTTATTTTATGAGTTGTACCTCTGTTTTACATCCCAGATCTACGGTTTGCCCGTTCTTTTTTACTTTCTGACAGCATTCTGAAACAAAAAAAGCTCTTTGCAGAACTAGTACTGTGTTATGATATTGGTCATTTTCGAGAACCCTGCTAACAACAAAGCCATCTGCAGAACTAATATGGTATTATGATGAAGTCACTTTGTAACAGCACTGTTTAAGAACTCAGCCTTGTGTAGACCTAGTACTGCATTGTAGTGAATAGAGTGCTGCGATTACATTCTAAAATCAGAAGAAAGATGAACCTATTAAGTGCTACTGCAGCATGAGACCCGGCCGTTAATAGCACTTTCAGAGATTTGCAACATTTGTTACACAACCCCTTTGCACTGTTACAGTCTGGTTTCAGGGAAGGGATGCTACTTAACTGTCAGCAGTCCCTGAATATCTTTCCTCATACAGGAAGTTTACAGATATCAGTCTTTTAAGTAATTTAACAAAATTAGAACAGTATTTGAAAACTGTCTCTGTCATTTTCCTGCAGTTATATTTACTTGCTGACTACGTGACAGCACTCGCTAAGTGTTGTACTGGCTTTCAAAGCTGGCAAAACACTTTGGCTTTTTTTTTCCCTTTTATAACTGGTAGTACATGGATTAGATCAAATTCCATGCACTACAGAGTATTATGAATGGGCCTCACTGATTATAATCTGTTATGTATTCTTGATATGGATGTCAAGATTAACCTCCTGAGCTTCATTCTAAGTGAGTTTCTTGTTTTGAACACACAACATGGTTACAATCAGAGACATGATCATAACCCTTTATATTATGTCTTTTTGTGACAGCACTCTGTAACAACAAAGCCCTATTCAGAACTCATACTGCATTGTGATGTCAAAATCTTTTCGAGAACACATTGGATCGGTAAAGCCCTGTGCAGGAATAATCTTGCATTATGATGTCGGTCCCTTTATAACAACATTCAGACATGACAAAGCCCTGTGCAGTAGTAGCACCCTCATTATGATGTCAAAGACTTTGTGTCAGTACTGTATAATAATATAACCTGTTATAGAACGATTATTGTACCGTGATGTCTAAGTCACTTTGTGTCACCTCTGAAGTAACAAAACCATGTGCAGAACTGGTACTGCAGTATGGTGTCTAAGTCAGTTTTTGACAGCACTATGCAGCAGCAACGCTCTTTGTGATGAAGCTGTGGAAAAGAAAATGCCTGTGCTGATTTAGTAGTGCATTATGTTCTCATCTTGTGACAGCACTTTGTAACAACAAATCCATTGCAGAACTAGTATTGTATTGTGATCACAGGAAATACAAAGCATATGAGTTGCAAGGCTATTTACTGCTTGCCAGTATTCACCCTCAGGCTGTGCTCCATTCTCAAGAAGGGGAAAACAGGTCAGCCCCATAATAAATTTATGAGTACCCATTCAGTCATGCGTATTTAATTTGAAAGGATGCCAGGGTGTCACTTTAACTTGTAAGGGTGTTCTTTTCCAGAGGTGGGTAGGCACCCAGTAATAAATTTGTCTTAGGTTTGTTTTATGTATGATCTAGTAGAGATTTAAGTCCCTAGTTGTCTCATTAGTCAAGATATTTGACTTGTAAACATAAGAGATCAAGCTGGTTGGGGTACCTAATGGTGTGAATGCAGTGCACGGTCAACCTCGCAAGAGCTTATAAGAAATTGAGTTCAGGGGTTAGCACTTCAAGCTTTCCCTGGTAGTTCAGAGACTTTAAGGCAACAGTCTTGATTCAGAACCTTTGGAGGTTTCGTGGTTTCTTAGTAGTATATGAAGGTAAATCCAGAAGTATTGTACTCAATAGTTGATCCAGTTAGACCACAGAGACTAGGTGATAACTTCTTTTGACTCAGATGATGCACCTTTTTACATTAGTTGTGCTAATTAAATAACAAAGCCCTGTTCAGAATTATTACTACATTATGATGTCCAAATCCAACAAAGCCTTGTGCAGAACTAGCATTATGTAAAGATGTCGAAGTTACTTTGTGGCTGTACTCTGAAACAGTAAATCCCTGTAAAGGGCTAGCATTGCCTTATGATGTCAGAGTCAGTTTATCTCAGCATTCTGCAACAGCAAATCCCTGTGCAGAATGAGTTCTGCATTATGATGGTCAGTCATTTTATGACAACACTGAAACAAAAATTCCATATGTAGATCTACTGCTGCTTTATGTTCTCACTTTGTAAAAGAAAAGCCCTGTGAAGAACTAGTGTATTATATTGTCATTTTAGGATCATTGGAAATTGAAAACAGTTAAGTCACAACACAGTATTGCCAGTACTCACACTCAAGCTGTACCCCCTTAAGAAGGGCCCAGTAGGTCTGGCCTGGATTAATTTGAAGATGGCAGGGTGTTACTTTGTTTAACTTTCAGGGAAAGTCTGTTTTAGAGGTTTGGTAAGTGCACTAAAGAGACAAATGTATTACCCAAGTAATAAATATATTTCAAATGTATTACCCAAGTAATAAATATATTTCTTTAGTGCATTATATTTATGTGCTGGTAAAAATTTAAGTTCCTATTTCTAGTAATAGTAGAGATAATTGTTTTGCAAAGATATAGGAGATCAAGGTAGATAGTGTCTCCTAATGTTATGGAATGCTCAGATCACCCTGCAAGAGCCTGTAAGAAACTGAGAACATGAATACTGTGTCAAGCCTTTCCTGGTAGATCAGGAACTTGAGTTCTGCAATTGTTTTGGCTGTGCAGACTTTCTAGTTGACTGTGCCTATAAAAGTAAATCCCAAGGCAGCCTTGTACTGTTTAATTGGTCTATTTATACTTTAAAGAGGAGAAATAACTTCTTTTGACCACAGTGGTATGCCTTTATACATTAGTTGTGCTAATTAGAAGGATTTCTTGGCTGTAGTTGCAACTTGTTGCTCTAAGGAAAGGGGATTATTGGCCAAGGTTGCAAAATCCCTGATTTACATTACCATTTTGCTTTGAGGTTATTGAATATACTGTACATTGTGGGAAATAGTTGTTATCTAATGTGATAATGCTGCATTTTTTTATATTTAGCTTTAGCAGTTTTTTCTGTACATCTGTTGTTTCTAAGGGTTAGTTAGTTCCTACTGTAAAAAAAATGAGTATCAGAAGCATATTTGACAACGATATGTGACAAATCTTGCGCAGGGCAGTGTTCAGCAACAAGGCTCTGTGCAGATCTAGTACTGAGTTATAATATATAACAGCAGTAGGATTGCCAAACGCTATAACTGCTGGAATAGGTTTGGGATGCGTGCATAAAATTTTGAGGAACTTTATACATTCTGGCTGCTTTTTTAGGGGCAGCAGGCTGACTATCAGGGAAAATTGCTGGCAGTGACATACACATCCTCCAAATCTAACGTAACTGGAGGAATGGGTGATAGTTTTGGAAATTCCTTCTGTAACAGCTCATAGTATTGTCTGAGGGACTGAGAAACCTCAGTGTTCTCCCACTGAAAACACTGGCACATTCTGGAAATAGTTTCAGAGAATGAGTAACCCACACATGGATAATCAGACACTGAGCTCTCCACTGAGTCTAAATAAGAAAACCATGGAGAAAACCCTACAGCTGTCCTTCTAGCTTCCTGTCCACGTTTGGAATCTTGAATCTCTTTAACAAAAGAGGCATCCCTCTTTCTTTTACCAGAAACCACCTTATAAGAAGGACCAGTTGCTTGAATTGAACATAGAGCCAGACTCAGTAAACTATTCCTGTCAAAGGAAATTTGAGGAGGAGGAGGAGATGCACATTTAGTTTTCTGTTTTTTTTTTTGTTTGTTTTACAGGAAAAGTTAGGCCAACAGTGTTAATAATGGCAGCAGCAGCTTTCCCAGGGATGGACATAGCATTCTGCCAACAGGAGTGGCTCTCCCTTATCCAGTTTAAGGATGCCAACAGCCTCAAAGGACATGTCTAATCCCAAGTGCATAGTGACTGCCAGTGTTACACCAGAGGGATCCAGGGTAAAAGATGAGTTGTCTGAGGAACCAGCTTTGGCCACAGCAGAGTCACCCACTTGCAACTGAGGCAAATTGCTAGCCTGCTGTGGTGCAGAGGTTGTTTGCTTAGCTTTTTATTTTTGTGAATAGAAGAAGGACCGACTGTTGGACCAGTAGATTGTTCATAGGTAGGTACTAGGCTATCGGCCCTAGGGCCTATGTAAGCCTAGCCATCAAGGTTCCCTGGCTTTCACCACCCTTGGATGCTATTTATCCATGGTCAATCTGAAAATGGTGCCTTTTCCCATGGAAAATGAGCTCTATAAGCTGGTAAAATTCTAAATTCTTTAAAAGTCACTTTTTCACATACAAACACAGTAAAACATACTTTAAAACACTTTGCCAGTCACAAAAAGTACAAAAAACACCATCTATCCACAGAAAAAATGTTTTTCAGCTACTTTAAACAGCTTTTAAACTGACATGAAAAAAGTGCACTCACAAGTAGGTCTCATGACAGTCCACTAAAACACAAAGGCCTAGCTTAAAAATAACTTTCCTAAGCAGGAATGTACAACAAAACAATAATTTGGAAGTTTTTTACCCCAAAGGGAACTGAGCTGCCCAGCAAAGAAACAGCACAAGCTGACCATTGATCCTCAAAAGCCTGCAGAGGAATGCTCTCCAATGGCAGGAAAGCTCTGAAGGGGTTGTTATCCAAACCTGTCTTTTTAGTCAGCTTAGTTTCAGCTGACTAACTGTTTGGGCTCGTGGAAAGTGCCTTGAAGCATTGGAAGCTGGCTGGCTGTTATATCTATGGCAGGATATAACCCGTATAGCTAAGGCGACTGCAGTAGTGATCATTTGAACATTCACTGTTTATGGTAAGTTTGCTTAAGTAACTGTGCTCTCTGAATTACACTGTTGAAATAATTTTGTAACAACACTGGAACAGCAAAGCCCCTACGCAGAACTAGTAGTAGATTAAAATGTCTAAGTCACTTTATGGATGTACTCTGTAGCAGTAAAGCCCTGTACAGAACCAGTACTGCCCAATGATGCCAGTCATGTTTTGGCAACAATTCAACATAAAAAGCAAACCCATGTTCATACCTATTATTGTATTATGATGGTTAGGTCACTCCATGAGAACCTGTGAAACAACAAAGCTATTTGCACAACTAGAAGTGCCTTATGATGTCACCATTACTTTTGTGACAGTACGTAGCAACAAAGCTTTGCATAGCTGTAATGCAGCAGTATAATATCAGTCACTTTGTGACAACTTTCTGTAACAAAAGAGCTCTATGCAGAGCTAGTATTGCATTATGGTATCTTAGTCACTTTGTGACAACACTATGTGAAAGTCGTGACCCAGGCCGAATACACTGTTAAAAAAACTCTGCAGAATTAGTACTATATTATGACACCAGTCACCTTGTGATAACACTCTGTAGAAACAAATCCCATTGCTGAACTCCTGTTGTATTATGAAGTCTGTGTCACTTTATGGTGACACACCATGACAACAAACCTTATAGAGACAAAGTACTACACAGAACTAGTTGTTGTTGTTGTTGTTGTTTGTCTTTCGGCTTTTTCCCGGTAAGGGGTCGCCACAGCAGAACTCCTGTCCGCTAATGATTGGCAGTAGATTTTTTTTACGAAAAGCCGAGGTGCCAGCTCGATGCCCAACCTTCAATGAAGGCACGCCCATTTATGCATGCATGTCTTTCGAACACTACCCAACCGCGGGGAGGACATGCAGACTCCACACAGAAGGCACTCCCAAGCCAAGCCAAGAATCGAACGAGAGAACCTCTTGCTGTGAGGTAACAACTCTACCGCCGTACCACCACGGCATTATTCTGCATTATAATCTCAGCCACTTTGCGGCATCACTCTGTGACAACCAAGCCATGTGTAGCACTAGTTTTGTATCTGATGGCTGTGTTACTTTGTGACAGCACATTTTAGCAGCACTTTGGCTTCAGGTTTCATTTGTTTTCCATTGGTTCCTTTGTTTAGTATTTACTGAGGAGGGAGCGCAGCTCTGCCCTCGTCTTCTTGATAGTACTGCAGTGAGCAGCACTCGCTGTCAGATTGGATGAGTGCTTCTAGGCCTTTTGATTTTCAGAAAAAAGATCAGAAAAGTATATTTCTGTGTTTTGTGTTTACACTTAAATTGCCTAAGTGGTTTTGCCTTTTAACCAGTTTTTCTGCATTGTTTTGCCGCCTTATATATTTTCTCAGTTAATCTGTTTGGCCGGGTGTGGGGACCATCTTAGGATAGAATGGTAGTTGATCTAAGTGAGAGCTGGACTAATTGCTGCATGTCCTGGGTATCTGAGAGCACTATGTCTTCAGATTTCACTTATTTTCCATTGGTTCTTTTGTTTTCTTGTTTGCTGCTTACTGTGCAGAGTTGCACTGAGCTCAGCTCTACAGTAAAGATAGTTCCATAGCAAGTAGTGTAAGCAAGTAATTTCTTTCTCTTACATACTTAGTGGAAGTATACCTTCCTCTAAATCTCGTGAGTTAGTCACCATTTATGCTACATTGTAGTCAACTTGCCTTTACATGCACAAATTTCCTCTTAACCTGCACTTGTCTGTGCAGCCTGGCTACTAGCCGATCTAATTTTTTTGTGGGGTTGTCTCTTATGTACTTAGTTTTTTACATTTTGTGCATGGTTCTTTTGTATATATCTACTACCCAATCTTATCTGTGTGGACAGACGTGAAGCATCACCTGTCCAACAGACTTCACTCTTTAAATAATCCCACATTACCTTTTTATTTCTCTCACTGACTCTCAGTAGATGGCTGCCGTGGTTACTGGAGAAAAAGCTTATTAATACCCTTCTTTTGCCAGCCTAATAGCCCTGTATTTCTGGAGGCAGTGTAAGAACTGCCACATGGTCACTTAAAAGTAACTCCTGCTCAACTGAAGGGACTCGATCTGTGAGAGTTGTAAATACTTAACTAAACTAGAGACATCCCTCTCCCAGCCAGTTGTACGTAGTGATCCAAATGCTATCTTACCTCCACCCACACCTATGCAATATCCTAGAGTGTCAACAAAAAATTGTCATATGATGATGCTATTAAAAAATTGTTACCCATCTTCCTAGAGCTCCTGGGTTTATGCATCAGACAGAGCCACCAAACCTACCTTCTACACACAGCTTTGCCTCAGCAGATAGAAACCAACATATAAACACAAGTGTAGAAAGGTGTTTCTCATCTGGCAAGCAGAAGCCCTCAATTCACCAGTGCCAAGACAACACAGCTAACAAAGTCCTGCTCATAGATGACGTCGCAATCAGACACACAGATGCACCACTTATGAGGATGAGCAAAGACAGGGTGATAGCTGCCTGTCTGGTACCAGGATCTGCATTGTCACTAGGGCCCTCGAGGCCATTCGTTGGAGGTACACATATGACCTTGTCATTCTGCATGTAGTAGTAATGACTTTAAATAACAACCTTTTGAATGATCTGAAGAGGAGCATGATGGAGCTCTGTGAATATGTATTGGAGCTTGGTGTGAAATTAGCCATGAGAAGCATCTATGATGCCACAATACAATATAAACATAACTGACATTAATTATTGACTTGGTTGTTGATATCATTCAGTGGAGGATTTCACACAGGCCCTTCTGGCTTTTCAAGCCTCCTTAAGGCTCATCTGACCCTTCTGTTCCATGGTCCTGTTCTGCTTATAAACAATATAGAGAGTTTGAGTCATCTGATGAAGAGACAGATTTGGATTCTGGTGAAGGGTCCTTGGCTTACTGTTCTCACCTCCATTCTCCTCTCACTTTAGGGTCTGAGGAAGAGGAGTCTCTTTCTCCAGATTCCCCTGTGGAAGGTTTATCCTTTAGGGATACTGTGGTATGTATTACTGAACATTTTAAATGGGGTTGTTCCCAAGTTTCTGATGTCCAGAAGAGGTATTCATTCCATCCTTCTGCAGTTTCCCTCCCTGTATTGAATGCTTTGTTGTACACACACACATCCTGTTCTGCTTCTTAATTGATTCATTCCATCCTTCTGTAGTTCCCCTCACTATGTTGAATGCTTTGTTGCACACACACATCCATTTCTGCTTCTCAAACCCCTGACTCCCAGCCTCTTGCTCCACAGAAGCCTGACAGGTTATGCTAAGTCCCTGAAGCCCAGCAGATTTTGTATAAAAGCCTTTCTTCTGGTCCTGCTGTGACTTCCTCAGCTTCTGACAAGCCATTTAAATTGCTGTCCTCTTCTGAGCTTTTACCTTCAGACAAGGACATTTGTGCTATGGACCGGTATGGGAAAAAAGTATATACCTCTGCCACTTTAACTTTCAGGATCATTAACTACCAGATAAATATGACTAGATATGTGCTGGCTCTTCTTTCTTAGCTTCAGGGTATTCTGACTGATGATTTGCCTGATTCTGAGGTGAAGTCTTCAGCCATTTCTTTATTGAGCACTGCTTCTCAGGTGGCTCATCATTTTATAAAGTGCAGATGTTCATCGTGTTACCCTGCTGCAGTCATCACACTTGGGTTATCCTGTCATCAGGCGGTCCTGCAGTCGGCCCGAATTCCAAAGTCTTGGTCCGGTGTCGGTTGCTGTCACTTCTTCCCTGACATCAGTGTGCCAGGGGTATATATAATGCAACCGACGCCATTTTCTTCTGTCTTTCTTGCCGCGCGGTGCCCGAAGCAGAAGCAGTTCGCAAGAGCCGGTCGGCCGACTCCTGAGATGTTCGAATTCGCATTTCAAACCGAAGTCTTCTTTAAAGCTAAGTACCCCATTGGGGAAACTTTTCTTGCCTCAGACCGATGTCAGAAAAAGTTAACAATTGTATTTCTTGTGGGAAGCAAATACCTCATAAGGATTTTCATTCTTATTGCATACCTTGCCTAGGCCCAGATCACGACGTCACTAGTTGTCGTTTTTGTGCTAGGTTTAATAAGCGTACTATTAAAAGATGCTTTGATTTCGCACAACACTACTTCGGTAGGAAATTTAACTACACCATGCCATTGGAGCAACCGACTACCGGCGTGCACAAAAAACGCAAGGATAAGGACAGACAGCCCAGGCCTAAACCAGATTCCGAGGCCTCGGCTGGTCCGGTCTCCAGTTCTCCGGTCCTCAGTGAGGCTCCGACGCAGCCCCTGACTACCGCAGATCTGGAACCCGAAACCGCTACGGAAATTTTGGCGGAATGCACCAGGCCGACACAGCCATTTAGTTCAGGCCCTTCCGACGACATTGCTGCAAAATTCGTCGGTGTTACAGAAACGCCATTGGTTTCTGAAGGCGTTTTCAGACCGACGACGCTCACCATTAAAACTTTTTCTAAGACAAAGACTCCTACTAAATCTAAAAGGACTGCACTTTAGTCTCCTGTTCAAGACCCCATGCCTAAGAAACAGATGCCCAGAATGGCTGAAGATTTGATCTCTTTAATCAGGGGTTCCCAGCCCCCTCCTGACAAAAGGCCTAGACAAGAGGAAGATTATGCATCCTCTGAACAAGTGTCCATTTCTTCAGAATCCTCTGAGGACCAAGATTACTCCTTCTCCCCTTATGAAGATTCTGATGCTGAGGATTCTATTCTCTCAGCTTCTCCTCCTGAAGACTACTCCTTTGGGGGAACCTTACACACTATGAGGGAACATTTTCTCTGGGAAGGTCAGGACTACTCTGACTCGAAGAAAAGGCTCAGAGAGTTTCTTTTACTCCCCCAACACAGACCACTTGCCATCCCACCAGTTTTGGACATTGTGGATGATGTTTACTTAGAATCCAGTTTGAACCCAGACTCTGTACCTCCTGCTCTGGCTAAGCCTGACAGATACTATAGAGTGCCTGATTCCCACAAATTTCTTTACAAAAGCCCTGTAGCTGACCCAGAGACTATCTCCCAGGGTCCCAAGGGGGCTAAGGCTTCTATGGCTAAAAACCCTGTACCTTCTGAGAGGGATTCCAGAGCACTAGACAGGTGGGGAAAAAAGGTTTACACCTCAGCCACACTAGCTATGAGGGCACTAAATTGCCAATTTCATATGCTTAAGTATCAGCAATTCCTAATCTCTCAGTTAAAGCAAAGAATAACCACTCTCCCTCAATAATCTGAATTGAAAGAAATACAGGATCTGTTGCACGCCACTGAACAGGTGGGCAAACGTACCTTACAATGTGGGTTTGATTCTTTGGAGACCTCCTGCAGAGCAGCTGTCACTGGGTCTGTTATACGTAGGCATGCTTGGTTAAAGGAACAAACTCTGCCTGATCATGTTAAAGCAAAACTTCTAGATGCTCCCTTACAGCAGGATGTTCTTTTTGGAGTTAAAGCAGAAGAAGTCTTAAAGAAAATGAAAGATAAGGCAAAATCTATGCAGACAGTCAAAGATTTCTTACAGGTACAACCCCCTCGCTTCAGCAGATACTGGCCAACAAAAAATTGGTCCTTTCCAGCTACTGACAGACCACAGAGGGGTAAATACAGACGTCCAAGGGGCAGAGGACAACCACAAGCCCAGTACAAACCTCGCCAATGGGACACTACAACACAGAAGGGAGGAGAAGACAGGTCCCAATCCACCAGAAGGCAAACTCAGTGACTTGCACCTCATCTGGCCAAGCAATACTCTCTTGGCAGCCCCTTGGGAGGAAAACTCGCACTTTTTTCAGACAACTGGCACATTGTCACAAAGGACAAATGGGTCCTAGACATAATTTTACGAGGATACAGATTCCATTTTCACACCTTGCCAATGAAAAGAGGAATGCCAAATCTGCCACAAAATCAAATTACAGCTCTCATGGACAGAGCAAGGCCAAGGATTTTACTCAAGACTCTTTCTAGTGCCCAGAAAGGACAATGCCTGGAGACCAATTCTGGACCTTTCAATTCTAAACACTTACTTACAAGTACCCAAATTCAAGATGCTAACACTACAGCAGCTTCTTCCCATGTTGGGCAAGGAAGCATGGCTAGTAACGTTGGACCTCAAGAAGGCATACCTGCATGTCCCTATCAGACAGAGTTGCAGAAGATACCTCCGTTTCATTGCAGGTTCAACCCATTACCAATTCTCTGCACTGCCCTTTGGCTTATCTACTGCGCCCAGAGTCTTCGCAAAATGTCTGGCACCAGTAATTGCATACTGCAGACAAAGAGGAATTCAAATATACCCATACCTGGACAACTGCCTCATCCAAGCAGAAAGCAAGGACATTCTCTTACATCATCTGGCCTTTGTAAAACATCTACTAAACTGCCTGGGGTACACAGTAAACGAAAAGAAGTCAAAACTAATACCCTCACAAAATATGACATTCCTGGGTGCCAGCTTGAATACAACGGCCCAGAAGGCTTATCTTACGCCAGACAAGCAACTACAACTGACTCAATATTTCAAAACAATGGCAACAAAGACCCAATTAACTGCAAGAAAAATTCTGCAGGCCTTGGGCTTCATGGCATCTTGCATGCTAATAATACCATTTGTAAAGCTGCATATGAGGAAATTACAGTGGTACCTAAAAAGCGTATGGTCTCAACACAGCCACAGCTTGGACACAATGATATCTCTCATTCCCTGCCTACAACAGGAATTTCTATGGTGGTCACAGGCATGTCACCTCAACAAGGGTCAGCCTTTCACCTTGCCCCCAGCCAGGCAAACTATCACAACAGATGCATCAGATTACGCCTGGGGGGCACACATGGCAGGACAGTGCGTTCAAGGCGTATGGACTGCAGATCAAAGGAATCTGCACATAAATCAAAAAGAGATGCTAGCTGTACAGAAAGCTCTGACAGCCTTCAAGGATCTATTACATCCAGGACAACTTACAATAAAGACGGACAACACCACAGTAATGTGGTACATAAACAAACAAGGGGGTACACATTCCTACCCTCTATGCAGGCAAGCAATGATCTTATGGAACACAGTTCTGGCTTACCAAGTTCAGTTACAAGCTTAATTCCTGCCAGGACAGAAGAACACATTGGCAGACGACCTCAGCAGAAACATCAAGGATCCCCACGAGTGGAAACTAGATCCACAAACATTTGCAATGATAACTCAGAAATGGGGCCTTCCAGACATAGACCTGTTTGCCAGTCCTCAAAACTATCAACTAACAAAATTTTTTACAAGGACACTTCACCATCAAGCTTGGAAAGTGGACTCACTCTCTTTCAGTTGGAAAAACCTGACAGTATATGCCTTCCCTCCATTGCCTCTCCTCACAAAGGTACTTCTGAAAGTCAAAAAGGAGAGACCACGACTGATTCTCATAGCCCCAGACTGGCCACGCCAGCACTGGTACCCACTATTGAGGAATATGGCCCACGGCCCACCATGGATATTGCCACAAATTCCCCATTTGCTCACACAACAAAACATTCAGATTCTTCACAACCAGCTCAAAACCTTAAATCTGGCTGCATGGCAAATCAACTAAGCATCCAGCCAGCTCATCTTTCCCAAGCAGTTCTGGATGTTATTCTGGAAGCCAGGAGGCCAAGCACCAGGAAGGCTTATTCGGACAAATGGAAAAGGTTTTGTGCCTGGAACCAAGTTAAAGGCCAAGACACAATTCAGCCTCACATGCCTCACATTCTACAGTATTTAACTGAGATGTTGCACAAAGGACTTTCTTTCTCCTCCATTAAAATCCATGCTTCAGCTATTTCAGCCCACTACAACATGGATCCACCTTTATTTTCGCATCCACTTCTAAGGCAGTTCCTCAGAGGGGCAAAAAACATTAGACCACCCAGGAGAGCTCTTACACCAATATGGGACCTCAATTTTGTTCTGGAAAAACTAACGCTACCTCCCTTTGAACCAGCTTACTCTGCAGATCTTCAGTTCCTATAATGGAAGACTGCCCTGCTGCTAGCAATAACTTCAGCTAGAAGAGTCTCAGAGCTACAGGCACTAATGGCAGTGGAACCTTTCCTCATTTTTCATCAAGACAGAGTTTCTCTACGAACCAGTCCTTCCTTTATGCCTAAGGTGGTTTCCAGTGTGGCTTTAAATCAAACCATCCACTTACCCACCTTCTTCCCAAATCCACAGAACAAAGGTGAGAGACTTCTGCATTCCTTGGACATTCGCAGGCAACTTCGTTACTACTTGGACAAAACTAAGACTTTCAGAAAATCTGACCACCTCTTTGTATCCTATGCTACAGCTTCTCAAGGGAAGGCTATATCAAAGCAAACCATTTCCAAATGGATAGGTCATTGCATACGTTTCTGCTATACCCATCATGCTATACCCATCATGGAAAACCAGTTCCTGCTACCATTACGTCCCACTCTACCAGGGCAACAGCTACTTCTACAGCCTTTCTCAGGGGGGTTCCAACCAAGGAGATTTTAGAAGCTGCAACTTGGAGTTCAGTACACACCTTTACCAAGCACTATCACTTACCTCTTTACTCTAAGACTAGGGCGGGCTTCGCCACTGCAGTTCTGCAGGGTCTTATAGCCTCCACTAACCCTCTATGATACCTCCTCCCATCCTTAGCTTTGGGATTCAACCCAAGTGTGATGACTGCAGCAGGGTAACACGATGAACATAGTACAGTTTTGTACCTACCATAAATGTAGATGTTCGAGTGTTCACCCTGCTGCAGTCCAGGTTACCCTTCCTCCATCCCCTCTGATCTACTGGCTAAATCTCTTCAATACCTTACTGATGTATTTGCTTATAGCTGAAGGGATTTTGTGTTTGTGCAGAGGTTACTCAATTTGGTACTAATTACTGACCACCTTTTTGGGGGCACCTGACATCTGGGGCAAGAAAAACTGAAGAAAATGGTGTTGGTTGCATTATATATACCCCTGACGCACTGACGTCAGGGAAGAAGCGACAGCAACCGACGGCGGACCAAGACTTTGGAATTCCGGCCGACTGTGGGACCGCCTGATGACAGGATAACCCAAGTGTGATGACTGCAGCAGGGTGAACACTCGAACATCTACATTTATGGTAGGTACAAAACTGTACTTTGTGATGCTGCTGATGTCTCTTCTGTGACAGTCATATTATGGTCTGTGAGGCGAAGGTACTCTGTTATGCTTACAGGCTTTCCCTAATGATATCGAGTCAGAGCTCCTGGGTTCTCCTTTATATAGCCAGTATCTCTTTGGCTGTGCTGCAGCTGAGCTGTTTAACACCTTACAAGACAATAAAAGAGAAAAGTTTTGCAGGATCTGAAGCAGATATTTCTGTCTTTGGTTCGTAGGTTCCAGAAAAGTTATCACTTTAAGTCTTCCTTTGTCTGATGGAAGCCAAGACAGCCCTCTAGTGGTAAGAGGTCTTCCAAGAGGATTTTTTTTTTCAGATAAATCTTCTCAGGGCTCAGACCCTTCTTTTCCTGACAAATCTGCTTCTGTCTGACATTCAGCCACTTCTGTCTCTCAGCCAGGTAACTCTTGCCTTCGGGTTAACTGTCCTTTCCTGTTTGGCAACAGATAACCACAGACTCTTGGGTACTTTCCATCATCCAAAGTGGTTAGTTTACGGTTTGGAAGTCCCTTCCTCCCTTTTCAGGTTTTCCCTAAATTCCTCCTTGCCACCTCCCTCATTTTCCTTTGATTCTTCGGGATCTTTTACAGGGATCATAGGAAGTTACTAGGCTATTGGCCCTAAGACCCTTACAAGCATAGCCAAGAATTTAGCCCATGTTCCAACAAGTCAGCACCCTATGCCACTGTCCAGCAGGGACACAGGTGGAATCCCAGGGGTATATTTTCTGTTCACCATCCAGTTATCCAGGTTGCGCTTGAAAAGGTTTAAAGAGCTACAGTGCTTTACGGGGAGAGGGAGTCTTATTCCACAAAAGGGGGAGTCTCTGGGACACAAATCTTCCCACCAACATAAAAAACCAAGAGTTTCCACCGAAACAATGAAGCCAATAACGGTTATACAAAAGGGGAGAATGCATTGTAAACGAACAACTCTGAAGATGCCTATGATTTTTTAACCTTGGCGAAAGCGCTTAGTTGTTCGTGGATATTTATGTGCAACTTTTGTGGATTATTGAGCAATAAACCGTTATTGGCTTCATTGTTTCAGTGGAAACTCTTGGTTTATTCTGTTGTTACCGGTCATTGACCAATTGTGCTGTGTCTTCCCACCAACATGTCCAATTAATGTCATAGACCAGGTTGAGGTCGCGCATGTGGGTTACTCGATTGTAGCTTGACTTGCAGATATGCACCAGTACAATCAGGGTGAGGTCTGAGATTGCTTTGTATGCCAGACAGAGGTCACCTCTGAGGAGTCTGTAGGAGACTGAGTAGAGGGACAGGGCTTTTAGCCTATCTGTGTAGGGTAGATGGTTGAGGCCCTGGATTCTCCAGGTGAGGAACCTCTGTGGTCTCTCCAGCTGCTGCAAGTGCTTTGTGAGGTACAAGCTGAAAGGGGCATTGTACTCAATAATGGGCCTTATAAAGGACGAATACAAGGATGTTATGACCAACTTGTCCCTGGATGAGATACCCTTACTAATGAAGTGAGCCATGTAGAAAGCTTTCTGTACAACGGAGGTGATATAGTGGTCTAAAGTCAGTTTGCTGTCAACCTGGGTGCCCAAGTCTCTCACAACTGATTGCATGCTTAGTACCTTATTATCAATTTGATAATTTGTGGGGATGTCACTCTCCCCAAAAGGGATGATGTTGCATTTTTTGGCATTCAGTTTGAGGCCATGTTTCTGGCACCAGTCATTTGTTTGGGTGAAACCCTCTTGGAGGATGTCCACATCACTAGGAGAATTAATGACAGCTCCCCAGCTTGCAGTCATCTTCAAACTTGGTCAGCCATAACCCACTAGATTTGGCCTGCACCTCCGAGAAGTATATCCCAAACAGCAGAGGCCCCAAGACCGATCACTGGGGTACACTGCTTGTTACTGGTCTACTACTTGAGGTGGCTTCCCCTATCAGTGAGCCAGTTTACTACCCATCTGGTAACATATGGATTGATGCCTAGTTGAGAGAGTTTATCTATTATACCTGAGTGGGGAATAGTATCAAAGGCTTTGGCCAGGTCAGGGTCGGTGGTATGCACCATCTTCCCCTCGTCTAGGGCCTTAGTGACTGTCAAAAAGAAGTCATTCAAATTTAACGGACATGACCACTCCTTGACAAAACTAAACTGTGTGGAATCAAATGTCTGGAGGTTGCCAGTGTCTTTGTTGATGAGGTCCATGATAATCCACTCCATGGCCTTGCAGATCAGGCTAGTTAGGCTGATGGGTCTATAATTTCCTGGATCGGTGGATGCCCCACCTTTGTGCACAAGGATGACAGTAACTGTCCTTCACTCGGTTGGGACAAAGCCTGTAGTCAGGCTTTGGTTGAATAGGGTGCCTAATGAGGCTGCAAGGTCCTGCCTGAGTTCATGTAGGATGCAGTCTGAGATCTGATGAAGTCCCACATTTGTGAGACGAAAACGCGAGTATTACATGTGGAAGAGCGTTAATTCATTTTAGTGTGGTTTATTAATAAAAGTGAACTGTTCACTCGACTGCCTGGAGGTTTTTCTGAGTACCAGCTTCATCTACAGCAATCCGTTTACAAGTTTGTTTTTTCCGCTGTGGAAGCTATACACTTCGGAGGTTATGCAGTGTGAGATGTTATCAGGTCCCATGGAGGCTGTATTTTTTGCCTTTGAGAGGGCAGTGATGACTTGCTCCCTAGAGATAAGGGTAGGGGTGCAGGTACTGGGGATGTCCTGATGTTCTTCGTGTTTCACTTTTGCAGTCATCACATTTGGGTCATCTGCCTGCAGGTAGCCCTCAGCTGGCCTGAATACCAGAGTCTTGGGATTTCTGTGTCGGATGCTGTCGCTTCTTCCATGACGTCATATCATCATGGGTATAAAACATGTAGCCAATGCCATTATATCAGTATTTCTTGCCGTGCGGTGCCCGGAGCAGAAGCAGTTCGCAAGTGCTGGTCGGCCGACTCCTGAAATTTTTGTTTTCGAGTTTCAGACCTGAAGCCTTCTAAAAGATAAGTACCCCGTTGGGGATCCTTTTTTCTTGCTCTAACCGATGTCAGAAAAAATGAATAATTGTCTTGCCTATGGAAAGCAAATACCTCATAGAGATTTTCATTCTTACTGCGTCACCTGTTTAGGCTCAGACCACAACATCCCTCGCTGTCGATTTTGTGCCTTGTTCAACACCCGAACTATCCGTCGTCAGGCAATTTTTGTAGCTAAATACTTTCGCTGTCTATCTTCGTACTCCGAAATGGCGTCAGTAAGCCATCTGACTACCAATCTTCCGAAAAAAACATAAGGATAAAGACAGAGACAGATCGCATAGGTCCAAAACTGCAGACGACGCTACTGTTAAGCTAGTTGCCAGTCCGCCGGTACTCAGTGAGGCACTTTCGCAACCCCTGATACCCAATTCTACAGATTCGCAGGCTTCTACTGAGATCCATTCAGAGTCCGGTATGTCACGAGATGCTTCTTCGACTATGGAACCTGCAGATGTCTCTACCATGGAATGGTCCGGAGCCGCTGTGCAGGCACCGGCTTCTGAGGGTGTATTCAGGCCTACCAATTTTCATATTAAACCAACAACTTTGTTTCAAGCTAAAAATATTGAATATCTCAGGCCTAAAGTTCGCGCTATGTCTAGGAAACTGAAGACCAATGTGCATCTCAGGCCCACATGCCTCAAAAACAAATGATTAGAATGGCTGAAGACCTTATTACCTTAATTAGGGGAAGCCAGCCTTCCCTCTCAAAGAGACCTAGAACTGATTTTCCTTCTAATTCTTCTGATCAGGAATCTGATATCTCTGTTCCTTCCGACTACCAGGACATCCCCTTATCTACCTATGAGGATTCTGATGCAGAGGATTCCATTCCCTCTGCTTCCCCTCCAGAAGATTTTTCTTTTGGTGAAACCCTGCATACCCTTAGGGGGCATTTCTGCTGAGAAAGCCAGGACTACTCTCAGTCCATAAAGAGACTTAGGGAATTTTTAAACCTGCCTCAGCACAGGCCTCTAGCTATCCCTCCTGTTCTGGAGATTGTAGATGATGTTTTCTTAGAATCTAGCCTTAC
This sequence comes from Protopterus annectens, assembly GCF_019279795.1. Lineage (NCBI taxonomy): Eukaryota > Metazoa > Chordata > Ceratodontiformes > Protopteridae > Protopterus > Protopterus annectens. The sequence continues at coordinate 566,495,234 of NC_056734.1, forward strand.
CCCTGGATACTTTGCCTCCAGCTCCCAGGAAACCCATCAGGTACTATAGGGTACCGTACCTGACTCTCACAAATTTCTTTTCAAGAATCCTACTGCAGATCCAGAGACCATTTCCCAAGGAACAAAAGGCATTAAGGCTACTACTGCCAAGAATCCTACCCCTTCTGACAGGGATTCTAGGGATTTAGACAGATGGGGTAAGAAGGTATACATCCCTGCTACTCTGGCCATTAGGGCTTTAAATTGCCAGTTTCATATGTTAAAGTATCAGCAGCATATTATGGGGCTAATTAAACAGAAAATTATGTTGATTCCTGACTGCGCAGAACACAAAGATTTACAAGAGTTAATGCATTCTGCTGACCAAGTTGGTAAACATACTTTGCAGTGTGGTTTTGATGCTTTAGAAGCATCTTGTAGGGCTGCTGTCACTGGGTCTGTTCTTAGAAGGCATGCTTGGCTTAAGGAACAAAACTTGCCAGATCATGTCAAAGCAAAATTACTGGATGCACCCTTAAACCAAGAGCGCTTGTTTGGTAATAAAGCAGAAGGAGTTCTCAAAAGGATGGAGGAGAAAGCTAAATCTATGCAAACTGTTAAAGATTTCTTACAAGTACAGCCAGCTAGATTCAGTAGGCATTGGCCTTCAAAGAACTAGTCCTTTCCAGTCCCTTCCAGGCCTTCTCAGTCCAAACCCAGGGGCAGCAGACCTCCAAGACTTAAGTCTCAGGTTATGCACAGATCTAAGCAGTGGGGTGCTCCCACATCCAAAATAGGGAGTAGTAAGCCACCTCCCTTTGGTAAACTTGCACAATGAGTTATCCTTAACTCCCCCAAGCCTTGCTCAAGTACTTGCACCTTTAGGAGGAAAATTTGCCCTGCATGCAAAAAACTTGGAATACATTACCCAAGACAAATGGGTTTTAAACATTGTTTCCCTAGGATATAGATTCCACTTCCACTCACTCCCAACCCTAAGTGGGTGGCCAGACCTCCCCCCAAACCAGTGGACGGTGGCCCAAAAGCAAGTACTTTCTCTCCTCAGCATCAAGGCTATTCAACCTGTCCCAGCAGAACAAATGGGGGCAAGGCTTTTATTCAAGACTGTTCCTGGTTCCCAGAAAAGAAAACTCCTGGCATCCTATCCTGGATTTATCTGTTCTCAACACCTTTCTGATCGTTCCAAAATTCAAAATGCTAACTTCCAACAGCTGCTTCCTATGCTAGCCAAGGATGCCTGGCTAGCAACCCTAGACTTAAAAGAAGCTTACCTCCACATCCCCATAAGGGAATCTTGCAGGAAATACCTTTGCTTCAGGGCAGGCTGTATGCACTATTAGTTCTCTGCACTTCCCTTTGGCTTATCTACTGTGCCCAGGGTATTCACAAAGTGCCTAGCTCCAGCCATTGCTTTTTGCAGGCAGAGAAGTATTCAGATTTACCCATACTTGGACGATTGCCTGATTCAGGCTGAAAGTCAGGACTTGCTACTACAGTACCTGGCATTTGTAAAGAGACTTTTAACTTCACTGGGGTACACCATCAACGAAAAGAAATCACACCTAGTACCCTGCCAACAGATTGTTTTCCTGGGAGCAAGCTTGAACACAACTTCCCAGATGGCATTCCTCCCTCCAGAGAAACAAATTTGACAACTTACTTCAACCTACTGGCCACAAAAAAACAGCTATCTGCAAGGAAAATACTGCAAGCTCTGGGGTTCATGGCCTCTTGTATTCTGTTAATTCCATTTGCAAGACTGCATATGAGAAAACTTCAATGGTGTCTAAAAAGTCTATGGTGTCAACATTCTCAGGACCTGGAAACAATAATTCCTATCATTCCTTGTCTAAAGGCAGAGTTTCTTTGGTGGGCAGAGGCCTGCAACCACAACAAGAGACTCTATTTCACTCTACCCCCTGCCACCCAAACCCTACCAACAGACGCATCAGACTATGCATGGGGGGGCTCACATGGCAGGGCAGTGCATTCAGGGCAAATGTAACCTAAAGCAGATGCACCTGCATGTCAATCAAAAAGAAATGTTAGCTGTACAGAATGCTCTGACAGCCTTCAAAGGCCTTCTTCTTCCAGGACAACTATTGGTAAAGACAGACAACACCACAGTTATGTGGTACATAAACAAGCAGGGGGGAACACATTCCTACCCACTCTGCAGAGTAACCATGGCTCTGTGGAACACAGCCTTAAGCAACCAAGTGCACCTACAAGCTCAAATCCTGCCAGGCAAACTAAATTCACTGGCAGACGACTTAAGCAGAAATCTGATGGACCCATACGAATGGAAACTGGAACCCAAAATGTTCAAGCTTTTAGGGAACAGATGGCGGACACCAGAGGTGGACCTGTTTGCTTCACCTTAGAACTATCAATTGAACAAATACTGCACCAGAAATCTCCACAGCCAAGCTTGGAAGGTGGATGCCCTGTCCTTTTCCTGGCAAAGCCTCTCAGTCTATGCCTTTCCCCTCTGCCTCTCCTGTCGAATGTTCTACTAAAGATCAAACAGGACAAGCCAAGGACAATCCTGATTGCACCAGACTGGCCACACCAGCACTGGTATCATCTTTTGCACAGTCTGACAGTGCTACAACCATGGCACCTGCCTCAGACCCCCTTCCCTGCTGTCCCAGCAGGGGGACCAAATTCTACACCCTCAGCTTCAGACCCTGAACCTTGCAGCCTGGCTAATCCCCTGGACTCACCTCTAGCAACCCTCATTAAGCAGGTGCTAGATGTCATTCTTGAGGCAAGGAGGCCTAGTACTAGAAAATCCTATTCAGAAAAGTGGAAAAGATACTGTTCCTGGAGCCACTCTCAAGGGATGGGCACAACTGTGCCCAGCTTACCTCGTATAACAGAAATACTCCACAAGGGCTTATCCTTCCCTTCACTTAAGATTCATGCCTCTGCCTTCTCAGCTCATTATAATACTGAGCCACCCCTCTTCTCTCGTCCTCTGATAAAACAGTTCCTTAGAGTGGCCAAAAATTTAAGATCCCCCCCCCCAGGAGAGCTCCCACTCCAGCATGGGACCTTAACTTTGTATTGGAAAAACTTAACCCCCCCCCCTTTGAATTGGCTGCTACAGCAGAGTTGAAATTCCTCTCATGGAAAACAGCTTTACTTCTAGCCATCACTTCAGCAAGAAGAGTGTCTGAACTGCAGGCCCTTATGGCAGTGGAACCCTTCATTATCTTCCATGCGCACAGGGGTTCCCTCAGGACTAACCCATCTTTTATACCCAAGGTGGTGTCTAGTCTGGCTTTAAACCAGTCCATTCATTTCCCTACTTTTTTCCCCTAATCCTCAAAATAAAGGGGAAAGGGTACTGCATTCTCTAGACATGTACAGACAGCTTAGATTCTATGTGGACAGGACTAAGCCTCTCATAAAATCTGACCAGCTGCTAGTCAGCTTTGTGCGGGGGCAGAGGGGAAGGCCATTTCAAAGCAAACCATATCTAAATGGATAGCACACTGCATTTCTGCAACAAGCACCATGGAAAACCTACCCCACAGGGGATAAGAACACATTCCACTAGGGCTAAATCTGCCTCTACTGCATTTCTAAGAGGAGCACTTACCAGGGCCATCCTGGAAACTGCAACCCCGAGCTCTGTACACACTTTCACCAAGCATTACCACTTGCCTATCTTTTCTAAATCCAGAACTGGATTTGCCACAGCAATCTTACAGGGCCTGATTGCCAGGCCTAATGCTTCTTAATCTACCTCCACCCTTCCTTAGCTTTGGGAATCAACACAAATGTGATGACTGCAACAGTGAAACACGAAGAAGATAGTACAGTTGTGTACACTTACCATAAATGTAGATGTTCGAGTGTATTCACTGTTGCAGTCCTGGTTACCCTCCCTCCAGTCCCCTGATTGTCTTTGCTTTCACCTGTCCTTTTTGGTTTGGCATATCTTATACTATGTGTATTTGCTTTTTGCTGGGGGTGTTCCACACCATATACTTGCTTCCTATTTTGGGGGCACCTGACATCTGAGGCAAGAAAAACTGATGTAATGGCATCGGCTGCATGTTTTATATCCCTGACCACCTAACGTCATGGAAGAAGCTACAGCATCCAACTCAGAAATCCCAAGACTGTGGTATTCAGGCCAGCTGAGGGCTACCTGCAGGCAGATAACCCAAATGTGACGACTGCAACAGTGAATACACTCGAACATCTACATTTATGATAAGTATACACAACTGTACTTTTTACTGATTGGGGGGGAGGGACAGAGGAGTTAAGTTTTCACTGAACTTGTCTGCCAGCAGGTTGGCTATATCTACAGCATTTGTGTATGTGGTGTCCTTCACTACCAATTCTGAGCAGATCTGGGTGCTTCCCTTGAGATTGTGGACATGTGTGAAGAAGGCCTTATGATTGCTTTTAGTAGAAGTGGCCAGTTTCGACTCAAAGATTGCTTTGGAGGATTTCACTAGTGCTCTTACTTGCTTGTTCAGGCTAAGGAGAGATTGCTTCCAATTAGACATCTGTACCTTCCTGGTCCTGGACAGCAGTATTTTCCTTTTATTATAGAGTTTATTTATTGTAGATGTCCACCAGACAGGTTTACTCTTCCTTGAGGAGGAAGATTTCTTCCTGTTTGGTATTCCTGATTCCATGCGGCTGTATAAATGCTCATATAAGTACGTTGGTGTAGGTTTGGACATATGTGCCAGTTCCTGTGGAGGGGGAGGGACTGTGAAGCTGTTTATACCTTCCCTCAGGAGGTTGTAATTAGCTTTGGAGAAGTTTTCTTTGTTTGACCCTGGATTGGGGGGGGGTCTGGGAGATGGTGACTTTGAAAGTGACTGCTTTTTGGACAGGAATGCTGCAGTGGTTACTCATGTTGGTTAACACCAAGTTCAAGATATTTTCACCTCTTGTGGGGGTGTCAGCCAACTGGTCCAAGGCATTTGCATTGACAAAATCAAGAAATCTTTTGGTATTTGTGTTTTGGCACGAGTATATCTTCCAATCTATGGTTGGATAGTTAAAGTCGCCCAGGATCAAGGTAAAGGCTTGAATCTTGATAGATTCAAAGAGGCCCATATAGGTGGAGTGGGCATCTTGAATCCGAGTTGGAGGCCTATAGCTACCTATGATTTGAATTGGTGTCTTGTCAATTGTTAACTGCACCTGGAGTGTTTCCTGTGCATCATACTGTTTGACCAGCCTAGAGGTGTGCATGTCTTTCATATATATTGCAACTCCACCTCCTTTTGTTTTGCTGCTCATGGTTTGGGGTCTGAATGAATGATAGGATGAGTAACCTGGTATGGCTGGGATGCTCTCCACAGCTTTGAACCAGGTTTCTGTGACTGCACAGATGTCAGCTTCTTCCAGGGTTAAGAATGCTAGCAATGAGTGCAGTTTCATGTTTCGACTCCTAGCGTTTAGCAGCATGACATTTAATTTATGTTTTGATGAAATTTTCATGTTGGTAGTCTTGACCTCATGGCATTGCCTAAAAAAAGACACTATGGGGAGGGCAAGAGCCTGGTTTGTCAATCACGTCATCCCCAGGCTGTCAGGTACTGGATCCCCTTGGAGTGACACCAGAAGGTAAGCCAGTTGTTAAAGTCAATCACTTTTTGTTTGTATTGAGGCATCATTCTGGGTGACGGTAGAATGCTGCTTAAGGCTAGGAACATACCTGCCTGGGACACATTTTCAGCGAGCTCGATCATGTCTGTCTTCATATAGTCCAGGGAGGAACATCTCAAGTCATTCACTCCAACATGGACTATGACAGAGTCGTAACAATACCTATTGAGAGACTTGAGTGCATTGGTGATATGGCAGATTCTCTCACCAGACAAACAACTAACCGAGACTTTCTCCTTATCCAGCCTGCTGAGGGGCACATCTGTGTGTCTCACAATGGAGTCCTCTATGACTAATATGTTGGATTTATGTTTAGGCCTTAGTGGCTGTGAGACACAGGTGTGTGGATTGTGTGTGGTGTGGTTGGCTGTGGAGTTCACGTGTGTTTATGCATCAGAGGTCTCTTTTGTTTGGGTATACTTTTGTTGAGGACCTCCACATATGTGGGAATATGTTGTGTAGGTGTGGGTGGTGTTTGAGGTATGGTATTAATGTTGCCAACCTTCTCAGTGCCAGATATACTGGTTTGTGGGGGAGAGAGCAATGACACTTGGTGCTTGATGTAATTGCATCTCTCACAAATTGTGTTCCTAGGTGGTAGTAGTAGAGGGTTGTCCGTGTACATGAGGCAGTTGCTGCACTGTCTCAGGATGCCCATATCAACCAGACTGGCAGGAGAAAATGTAGGAAATTGTCCAGCCATATTTGTCAGAAACTGGAAGAGCTAAGAGTGTAAAGGGAGGAAGGTCTAAGAGTAGTACTGCTAAATGATAACACTAGTGCTACTAAGGGAAAATTTGCAGCTGGAATACCTCAAAAAGGGTTAAAACCCATGCAGCTGAAGCTCTGAATTGAGCAGACATGTATCTAGACTATGCTACTCAATTTTAAGTTTAAGAACACAGTAAAAAATACTCACAATGAAGCACAGATTAATCACTTATAGTCAAAAGAACAGAACTCGCAGAATGAAAAAATAACAGTTAAACAGCAATGAAATGCAGTAAAATGCAGTTAAACAGTAATGAATTGCAGTAGATAGCAATGAAATGTAGTTAATCAGTAGATTGCTTTAAAATAGTAGCTCACAATCACAACAGTAACACACAGCACAAATAAAGCAGCAGTTCAGTAGAATACTGTCATCATTTTTATGAGGTTACCAACAAGCAGTAATAAATACGGGAAACTAAATGCAGTTGAACTCCTAAGCACAAGCAGGAAAATGAAATAGGAAGAGGTACAGTTTTTTTTTTTAGTAGAAAGTGAGGAGACAGAAGATAATAAGATAATTCAAGGTTGAGAAGCTGAAGGGATGGGCCTTTACAAAGTTCTCACTATAAACCATTCAGTCCCCCCCTCCCAGCAGGGCATAGGAGGGTTTTATTCCAGGATGTTTTGGTTACCAGCAAGGAGGGGTCTTAGAGGCTCATTCTGGATCTTTCTTTCCTCAACACTTTTTTTCTAAAGGTCCCTTCCTTTGGGATGTTGTCTCTCCACACTGTATTGCCACTGCTTCTTCTCCAAGCTTTCCTGGTCTCTCTGCATTTGAAAATTTCCTATCTTCCCATTTCTGTTCACCGTCTCTTCAGGAAATTTTTACTTTAGTCTGTGTCTTCCTCCCATTATCAATTCTGTGCATTCCATTTCTATGGCCCCAAGGGTTTTTATCAAGTGTCTGGCCCTGGTGGTAGCATTCTGCAGGCTTCGGAGACTTCAGATTTTCAGTTATTGAGATGTCGTCTTGATTCACGCTCCCTCCCAGTATCATAATCTTTGAGATCTCAAATTCACAATGTTCCTTTTGCAAAGTTTGGGGTTCACATTGAACCTCAAAAACTCTGTACTGACTCATTCTCAAGATCAGGTTTTTCTAAGCTGCATGATTCAGACTGCCAATGATAGCTCTGCTGCCTACTCACAAGGTCCTGTCTCTGACAGCATATTTTCAGTCCCTTCTTCCTGTTTCAGTGTTTCTGGCAAGGTAATCCCTTCAAGCTGTGGGATTCATGGCATCCGTCATTCGTATGGCTCCTTTGCCAGACTCCATATGAGGAAATTTCAGTGGTACCTCAAAACTGTCTGGCTTTAGCATTGCCATTCTCTGGATTTTCACATTCCTCTATTACCTTGTCTCAAGCTCAAGGTCTACTGGTGGATTTATCAGCTCTCTCTAAATTCTGGCCTGACTTTTAAGGTTCCTGTTCCCACTCAGGAACTGTACACAGATGCTTCAAATCAGGGTTGGGGAGCTTCTTCAAACAGTGTCAGACTCTATGTGGTTTGGTCTCCAGCACAACTGTCCCATCATGTCAACATCAAGGAGATGAGAGATCTTATTCTGACTGTCCATGCTGTCCACACCGTTTGTATCCCTGGCCCTCTGAGGACTTTTAGAAACAATACCGCAGTCATGTAGTACATTAACAAGCAAGAGGGCACAAAGTCCTACTGTCTTTTTAGACTGGCTCTTCAAGCTTGAGATTTTGCAGTCTGCCATCATTTGACTCTTCAGACAGTTTACATACCTTCAGAGCAAAAATCTAATGGCAGACACTCTGAGCAAGGCCAGGGTAAGTCTTCACAAATGAATGTTTCAGAGGGAGGTCTTCTTGAACATTGTTCATCAGTGGGGTACTCCCCAAGTAGATGTCTTTGCCTCCCTTCATAACAGACAGCTTCCCAGATTCTGTTCCAGAATGGCAAGTCCTGTGGCTTGGAAAGTACACAGCCATGTATTTTTCCTTGAAATTGAATTTTCTGTATGCTTATCTCCCTCCATGTGTTACAAAAAGTCCTGCACAGGATCTTGTGGGATACACCCAAAATCTTGCTGGTGGCTCCCTTTTGGCATAGACAGTATAGGTTCCCTCTTCTCTTCTATCTGGTCAGGAGCAGTCAAAACAAGTTACCTCACTGGATGGATCGACTCGCACAGAACAGGGGATGGTCTCATCCATCCTCACATGTCCACCCTTCATGTAACCCCTTGGGTGATAGAATTTTGATTACTTTTCAACACAAATTGTCGGCGGAAGTACTTCTGATTTTGTAGGAGGCCAGGAAACCCACTACTGGAAAATCTTATATGGCTAAGTGGAAGAGATTTTCTTTTTATTTGATGTATCAAGCATAGCATAAATCCTTTATCTGTGGCTATTCCTAAGGTCCTTTCTTTATTTGTATGAGTTGCTGTATTCTGGCCTGGCATATTCATCTGTTAAACACATTTGCTGGTCCTTTCTACATGTGTGCCTCTAAACCCAACACTGACTTCTAGTTTTGAAGTCAAACAATTTTTTGAAAGGCATCTTTCATATTAGGCTCCCAAGAAAGTCTGTTCCTGTTTCTTGGGACCTTAATTTTGTTCCTGGGAAATTAATTCCATTTCCTTTTGAACCTGCAGTTTCCTCTTCTTTGCAACACTGTACTTGGAAAAGTGTACTGTTACTACTGCCAAGAGGGCCTCTGAACTTCAGTCATCTGTGTCATTTCCACCTTTTTTGTTTATTCATAAGGACAAGGTGTCTCTTCATATTAATCCTTCATTTATGCCCAAGGTGGTTAGTGATCTGTGTTTAAGTCAAACAGTTCATCTTCCTTCTTTTTTTTTCCTCTTCTCCACAGAAAGATAGTGAAAGGACTCTTCACACCTTGGATTTACATAGACAGCTCAGGTATTGCCTAGACAAAACTAAATATATCAGGAAATTTGAGTAAACCTGCTTCTTTTCATGCCAGGAGATTGGTTTGATTGCGTCTAAGCAAACTGACTCCTCCTGCTTTCCTAACACCATTTCTTTTTACTATTCTTTCCATTCTTATGGTGCCTTTTTCAAGGGTCTGGATACTAGATCCATTCCGGAAGCTGTTACTTGGTCCTATGTACATACCTTTACTAAACATTAAAAGTTAGATGTCTTTTCTAGAGCCAGAGCTGCCTTTCCTAGGGCAGTCTTATGTGGGTTTTTTAAAGGCTCTGCTGTGTCTTCATCCTACCATCCTCTCCAGTAGCTTTTGTACTCCTCCATCTGTTAAGATGCTGCAGCAGTGATAAGGAAGGACATAGTCTTACCATAACAGTAGATGTCCTACTTCTCACCATTGAAGTATTCTGTCCCTCTTTCCTTCCCCAGATTTTTCTTTTCTGTTGCTATTCAGCTGGCTGAGAGGTCTCTCTTACTTCTTTCTTCCCTTCTTGGATGCATATGGTAGACCTTTACCTGTTGGGTTGCTCTGGTTCTTCTGGGACAATTAAGTTCTGAGACTTAGGTGTTTGTACGTTACTTATGTACCTTACCTCTAGGATGTAGGACATACATCTGTCATATGGTCCCTGGAAGGGCATAAAGCTTTAGTATGCCGGATGGACATTCAGCTGCCCATAGCAGGATATCTTATCTGTTAAGAATACTACAACACTGAGAAGTAAGGCATCTGCTGTTATGGTAAGAGCTTGTACAACTGGCCTTTACTGAAATATGGTTTCAGAATAGTAGTAGGTACTGAAACTCTGCAATGTAAGGATGCTATCACATTTTCAGGCCCAATGCCTAAAATGACAGCTCTGCTGGAGGGGGCATATCTGACTTCCTAGGAAGTATGTTCCTCTGCAGACTCTTAAGGTAGGACTGTCACCCTGAACTCTTCTATCTACTTCTCACAGTAGATAAAACTCTGTACCACTTCTTAGCAAACTACTGAACCCCCTCCATGTTACCAGCAGCCCACAATGCATATCTGATCAAACTGGCATTCCTACCTACAAAACCTAACCTAACACTGTTCTCTTGGATGACTTCAGCTAACCATCCATTAACTGGGAAACCTGTACCGCTGCTTATATGTGTGCATAAAGATTTTTGGACTTCATTAATGCCAGCTTCTTGAACCAACTAGTTCTAGTCCCAACCAAAGGTACTAAAATATCATGTCTGGTTTTCACCATTATGTCTCCCAATATGCTCAACACCTTCAGTTGTGACTTCACTGGTCAAATCTGACTACCATTTAGTAATATTTATTATTGGTGTAAAACCTGATCTGCCACAAAAAATTCTGTCTTTAGATACTACTCTAAGGCAAACTTGCTCCAGCCAACTGATGACCTAATGAAATTGCCACTCCCTCCTCATCTTGATGACCCCAGCAAACTCAGTGCCACAGTTGCAGATAATTTCTCTGTCCACTTCAAAGTGTGCATTGAGGTATCAGTCCCCATTAGATGGAAATTTAAAGAGAAATTCATGAGTAAATCCCAGTGTTGGGGACCTTATTATAAACAAGCTGCACAATAATAAGAAGCTTTTAATACCTAATCATCTAGAGGCAAACTCAAAAAAAATCATTCTAGAACTCGTAAGCAAAATCAAATCCTCCAGATTAAGTATGAATTGAAAATTGCCACCCATGCTAAGGACAACCACAAAAAAAATTCTTCAGCTATGTCAGAAACCTTAGAACTAATGCCCAGCATTGCATGGAGCTAATACATAACACACGCATCTCTTCACCTAAGTACATGGCCAAATATAGGTTGATAGATGTAACTCCAACTTTACTCCTCTGTTCCCCCCAAACTTTCCACAGCAAATTAGCTTGGCCATACTACCCACAGTGAAAACTTCTGATCAAGTCCTGAGTGATTTCACCAACCTCTAAAACACTAGCTCCATGAGTCTTGATTATGTGTTAGGTTGATTTTTTTAAATCAGTATTAGACACTATCTCATAGAGTCAGTATTCAGTCTGTTTCATCTTAGCCTTTCCACTGGATTTGTGCCAGAAGTATAGAGAACCACTGTAGTCATCCCACTCATTTGGGGGGGGGGGGTCTGCTGCTGATAATTAAGCTAGGGAATGTATCATTATGGAACTTAATGAGGATATTGGCAGTAAGCAAGCACTGACCCGAGGCCAATTTGCACTTGTTAAAGGCTGATCTTGCCTTCTGGACTTCTTTGAACAGTCCTCTGATGTATTAGATTCAGCAAAAACTGGTTTACACTGCCTGCCTGGACCTGGCAAAGGTCTTTGACTCCATTCCACATTTTGGCATTATTGAAAAACTAATCAAATTAGATGTAAAGAGTATGTTACCACTGGATAGCAGACTAGCTTGGTGACAGAACCAAATGTGTTAGTGCTGGTGCATCTCTCATTGAGAAGAATAATTAATCAGAGGTGTACCCCAAAGATCTGTCTTAGGAACACTTCTGTTTAGCATTTCTTTCTTCAATGTCAAGCCTGATTCTAAGGGTATGTAGCTGACTATTTGTGGAAGACTGCAAACTCAGAGCTGTCATGAACTTCTCATTTGATGCCCAGATTCTCCAGGAGGCCCTAAAATGCACCAACAAATGGTGCAGGGAGATTACAGCCTTAAGTTAAATCCCAAGAAATGCAGCATTGTGTCCTTTGACAAACAAGGACACCCATTCACCTACCATATAGGTGACATCCCCTTGAAAGCTGACTCAGTCATCCAGGAACTAGAACCTAGATGCCTTCATTGATATTGAACTATCCCTTGATCATCACATATTTAATTTTCTTTACTATAGTAGAACACTGAACAGATTTGAGCATCTGAAGCTCAGTCCAGGTATCTAGTGCCATTCAGAAATCCAGGGTATATCTTCAAGGTCTAGGGAAGTTATTGTCCCTTTCAACTCCTCCCTTATCAAGCTCAGAATAGTGCACAGTTCCCCCGTTGGCATGTAATTGTCTATGCGTATAACTCAGCTTGCAAGACCTTAGTGTTTCCTCCCCAAGACAAACATAATGTGTTTTTCTTGAGCAATTGTTTCAAAGTTCGCTCTCTCTCTTGTTTCTTACAGACTCTTGAGAGGGGACCTCTGTATACCTTATAGAACCTCAAAGGATGCAGTCCTGTGTGACCTCCTGCACATCCATAAAACACCCTAAACACCTGCTCAAAAGATCTAAATTTCCACCAGAATATAAATACAACCTACTGCTGAGATAATTATCTCTTACTCAGAGAATCCATGTTTTATGGAATCGTCTTTTCTTGGATATAAAAAAATAAGTAGCTCCCTGATCCTGTCTAAACATAACCTGGACAAATGGATGGGCAATTGTAAACTCACTCGGGGTCTGTGTCCTCATGCCCTCATTGAAAGAAGTTGACGTTTGGTATTAAAGCATACCCTGAGTCTTTCTCTTAAGCCCACACATAAGTGGGTTGTATCTGGATTTTAATTATTCATGTCTGTGAGCGTTCATAATTTGGATCTTGTAGATTGACTGCAAACGTTCCTCTTGATCAAGTAGCATAGTATTAACCTGTTAACAACAAAGCTGTGTTAAGAACTTGTGCTGTATTATGATTTCTAATTCACTTAATTATAACTTTGTGGCTGTAAAGCCCTGTAGTGAACTAATCCTGCTTTATGATGTCAGTCCTTTGTGATGACACTCAGAAGTTACAAAGCTCTGTGCAATTGTAGTACTGTATTATGATGTTAGACACTTTGTGACAACACTCTGTAGCAACAAAACTTGGACGGAGCTCATAATGTATTATGATGTCTAGGTCACTTTTTGACAATATTTTAACAACAAAACACTATGATAGCTAGAACTTTATTATGATGTCCAAGTCACTCCATGACAACACTCTGTAACAAAACCCTGTAGCAAATAGATGTCCTTCCATATCACTGTTGCAGTATTCATCATCTCTGGGATCTCCTGCCAAGGTTAACCCAATGTCCGTCCAGTATACCAAAGCCTTTATTACCTAGACAGCATTGTATGTCAGATGCATGCTCACCATGCAAGTGTAGGGAATAAAGGTGATGTATTTACACTTCCAACTCAGGACTTCATTGGCGCCAGTCTGAACACCATTGTCATAAGTCGGTCTGAACGCTTCTCACTTTCTTGGTTATACCAAGCCTGCAGCTTTCAGATAAATACCCAGTTGAGGTTCGTTTTTTTTTTTTCTTACATTGCACAGTGGGTAACATGTCATCCAAGAAATTGAAATGTCTGCGTGGAAGGCAGATTTCCCATAAAGATCACCATGATAGGCCTCTGTTTTGCCAAGGTGCATCTCATGACCACACTCGGTGTTCCGTCTGTCAGACTTCTGTACCCAAGACTTTGTGTAGCAGCCAGTATTCACTTTCCATGTACCTTGAGAATCAACATCTCAGGCTTTTGGCCTAAGGTATCATGGCAGAATCCACTCGCCCCAAGGTTAAGCCACCACGGAAAAAGAAGGCCAAGAAGCCTAGGCCTGAATCTGTGCTGCCCAGCCAGCACTGGATAGCTCTCTTGAGATGAGTGAGAACCCAGAGGATAACCCGGTATTGCCATCGTTTTTTTCTGCTGTGACCTTTTCAAAGGACAGTATGGAACCTGTTTCACACATATCCTCAGAGGCCTTACAGACATTCACCGTGGACATTGAAGGGGAACCTTGGCTGATTATTTCTGAGGGGTCTAAAGGGATTCCTCAGATCCTTGTTAGGGAAGAAGTGCCAGGAACCTTAACTAAATCCAAGCAGGGGGCCAAACCTCAGTGTTTTGTCATAGCGAACATCTCAGTCATGAAAAGGCAAAAATCTAAGCACGATATGTCTGCTCCCAGGGATCCATAAAGAGAATAACAGGACTTCACTCAAGGTTTCATGTTTCCTGCACCACCCTTGTACTCGAGCCCTAACAGGGCTAGGGACCTGGAGTCTTCAGACAAAGATTCTGACTCTGAGGCCAACTCCTTAGCCTGCTCCTGTCAGTTGCCTCCACCTTTAGACCCTGGGTCTGAGGAGGAGGAATCCATCAGTCTTGATTCTCCTTTGGAAAAGCTTTCTTTTGGTGACATGGAACATTTTCAAATGGGATTGCTTCCAAGTATCGGACTTCCAGAAAAGGGGTTATGAGTTGTTACAAATGGACTCTTCTAAACCTTTAGCTGTCTCTCCTGTTTTGGCTGCTCTATTGGATGTCTTCTGTGCTGCTTGCCTGACACTGGATTCTCAGAAAATTGATGGGTTCTATATGGTGCCGGATGCCTGCAAGTACTTGTACAAGTGCCCTTCATCTGACCTTTTCAAGACCTTACAGGATGAAGGTAAGGTCATGAAAGAATTGAAGCAGATTTTTTTTCATCTTTTCCCAGTTTCAGAGGAGCTATACTAGTAAGACTGCTTTTTTTTCCATAGACTACCTAGACTGTCTTCCAAAGGTTCCTAGGCATGTTTTCTTTTTTTTTTTTTTTTTTTGATAAGCCTACTCAGATGCCCAGGCCCCAGAAGCAGACTTTTCCTGGCAAATCTTCAGCCATCTGACTGTCTGCCCTCCCTTCCTCTTGGCCAGGTTCCCTTGTCCCTCAGGCTTTTTCTTTCTCTCCCAGTTTGGCAGCTGATTACTGCAGACACCTGGGGTCTTTCCATTATCCAGCACTGTTACTTTATGACCTGGAAGACCATTCCCTCCTTTTCCAGTATTTATCACTCCCCCTCCAGTCTCCTCATTTTCCAAGAGTATTGCAGCTTCTGCTGGACCCAGGGTACCATTCAGCTGGTTCTGCAGACTGAGAGGAATTTGGATTTTTATTCCAGGATGTTTCCGGTCCCCAGGAAAGAGAGTTCTTGTAAAACTGTTGTGGATCTTTCCTTTCTGAACACCTTTTGCATAGTGCTTTGCTTACAAATGCTGTCTCTTCAGACTCTATTTCCTCTGTTGCTCCCCCAGGCCTTTCTGGTTTCCTTGCATCTGAAGGACGTTTCTATCCACCCTCTATTCAGGAAATATTTGCATTTCTGTTTCTTCCTCTCATTTTCAGTTCTTTGCTTTGCCTTTGGGCTTTCAGCAGCCCCAACATGTTCACCAAATATCTAGCCCCTTTAGTTACCTTTCTTAGGCTACAAGGGATTCAATTGTTTCCTGACAAATTCTTGCTTCAAGCCCCATCCCATTCCAGGCTGGTGCAGGATCTTCATTTTACCCAGCTTCTGTTGCACAGCCTGGGTTCACTGTCAACCTTCAGAAGTCAATGTTCACTCCATCTTATGATCACTTTTTTAGGCTGCAGGTTACAGACTGTTCCAATGTTGGCATCTATTCCTGCCTTCTAGGTTTTGTCTCTACTTCCCCAGTGTTGCCTTCCAACCATGGAGTTTCTTCGAGCTCTGGTGTTCATGGCTTCCACTATCCCCATACTTTTTTGAGACAGGTTTCAAATGAGGAAGTTTCAATGGTACCTAAAATCAGTGTGGCTTCAACACCTCCACCTACTGGACTGTCTTATTTCTCTGGTTCCTTTTCTCAAACTGGAATTTCACTGGTGGATTCAGCAGCTATCTCTCAATCCAGGTGTTATTTTCTACTTTCTTCAGCCATCTCAAAACTCTTCACAGATGCATCAGAGCTGGGGTGGGAAGCCCCGTCAGGCACCCTGAAGGTACAGGGCCTTTGGTCCCCTCAGCATAGGGAGGATTACATCAACATGAAGGAAAGTTCTGGCCCTTCAGGCTTTCCATGCACTCTGGGTCCTTTGTCCCTTGAAGGTTTATATGGAAAACATCTCAGCCATGTGGTACATCAACAAACAAGGGGGCATGAGGTCTTAACTTCTGTGCAAGTTAGACCTTAAAGCATGGTAAATAGCCATTATTATGCAGGCCTCCCTACAGGCAGTCTATATCCCTTCAGAGTGCAGTGTTGTAGTAGATTTTCTGAGCAGCTGCAGGACACATTGTCACAAATGGATGCTTTACAGGGATGTGTTTCTGGACATAGTTCATCTGTGAGGTATTCCTCAATTAGATCTCTTTGTCTCCCCTCTGAATAGGGAACTCCCTCAATTAAGTTTCAGAGTCCCAAATCCTTTGGTTTAAAAGTAGACGCCATGTCTTTCTCTCAGAAGGGGGTGTTCCTGCATGCCTTTCCTCCCCTTCTTTATCTTCCAAGGATCCTCTCACAAATCAAGAAAGACTCTCCAAAAATGTTATTGGGGACTCCCTTTTGGCCCAGACAGTACTGGTTCCCCCTCTTATTCCATCTGGCCAGGGCCAATCATCACAACTTACCTCACTGCATGGATCTTCTCACACAGGAAAAAGGAACTCTCTTTCACCCTCATCTGTCCACTCTTCAACTGACGCTTTGGGTTCATAGGTAGGTACTAGGCTATCAGCCCAAGGGCCTATGTAAGCCTAGCCAGCAAGGTTCCATGGCTTACGCCACCCAAGAAAGTTATTTTCCTGTGCCACTGTCGAGCAGAGACACAGAAGTGATCCCCAGGGTGTATTTTCTGTTTCCCATCCACTCATCAAGATTTTTCTTGAAGAGTGCTAATGAAGAATTTTGCTTGACATAGATGGGTAGTTTGTTCCAGAGTATAGGAAGTCTCTGGGACAGGAATCTATCCCTCCAGCATGTCCTGTTTATTGTGGTGACAAGGTTTAGGTCCCTAGAGCATGTAGCTCAGAGGGATTGGGATTTCTTTAGGTGTAGCATGTCCAACAGCTCTGGATTTGACATAGCTTTGTATGTTAGGCAGAGATCACCTCGGAGTAGGCGATATGCTACGGAGTAAAGCAGGAGTTTTTTGAGGCGGTCTGTGTAGGGCATTTGTTTGAGGCCAGTAATCCTCTTTGTGAGGTACCTCTGTGGCCTTTCCAGCTGCTGCAGATGTCTTGTGAGGTACATTACAAAAGGGGCGTTGTACTCTATAATGGGACTAATGAGTGTCGAGTAGAGGGGAACAATGACCTCTTTTTTCCTGGATGAGAAGCCTTTTATGATAAGGTGTGCCACGTAGAAGGACTTCCTGACTACTGTGGCGATGTGACTATCAAAGGAGAGACTACTGTCCACCTGGTTCCCAAGGTCTCTTATCACGCATTCGGTGTTAATTAGATTGCTGCCTATGTGGTAGTTCATAGGTACAGAGTTTTTACCAAAGGGATGACACTGCACTTTTTGGCATTGAGCTTGAAGCCATGGCTCTGACACCAGGCATCTGTCTCAGTGAGGCCCTTCTGTAGGATGTCCACATCATTTGGGGACTTGACTATGGCTCCTAGTTTGCAGCCATCTGTGAACTTCATTAGCCAGAGGCCTTCTGTGTTAGCCTGTACTTCAGAGAAGTAGATATCAAACAGGAGCGGTCCCAGGATGGAACCCTGTGGTACTCCACTTGTCACTGCTTTGAGGTCAGATTTGGAGTCTGCAACTTTTACAGTGTGGGTTCTGGCAGTGAGCCAGTTGGCAACCCATCTTGTTTCGTAGGGATTTATACCTAGTTTAGTGAGTTTAGCTATAATTCCAGAATGGGGGATGGTGTTGAAAGACTTGGCGAGGTCAAGATAGGCTGTGTGAACCACCTTACCCTCATCCACGGCTTTGGTGACTGCCTCAAAGAAGTCGATCAGGTTCAGGAGGCATGATCTGCCTTTCACAAACCTGAACTGGGTGGGATCTAGAGTTTGGAGGTTACCAATGTCTTTGTTTATGAGTTCCATGATGATACGTTCCATGGCCTTGCAGACCAGGCTCGTCAGGCTAATAGGTCGATAGTTCCCGGGATCAATGGTGGCTCCCCCTTTGTGGAGTGGGATAACTGTTGCTGTGCGCCACTCAGTGGGCACAAAGCCTGATGCAAGGCTATTATTGAACATGGTGCTTAAGTGGGGAGCCAGTTCGTTCTGAAGTTCATGTAAAATGCAGCCTGGGATGTTGTCCGGTCCCATGGATGCTGTGTTTTTGGCTTTAGAGAGTGCAGCTTTTACCTGCGTAGTTGTGATTACAGGGACTATGCATTCTTCCTGTATAGATATATGGGCCCTTTAGAGGGTGAGAGGGGGGTAAAGTTAGCACTGAACCTATCTGCCAGGATTTTGGTAATATCAGTTGGTTCTGTAATTTTCGTGCCTTTGTGCTGTAACTCAGAGCAGATCTAGTGTTGCCATCTAGATTCTTGACATAGCTATAGAATGCTTTGTGGTTGTCCTTGGATTTAGTGGCAATTTTGTTTTCGTAGCTAGCTTTGGAGGATCTTGTAAGGGATCTCAGCTTCTTACTGAGGCTGACCAGGGAGCTCCTCTACTCGTGGGATTTTACTCTCTTTTGCAACAGTTTCTTCTTTCTGTTCTACAGTTTGTTTATGGCAGGGGACCACCAGATTGGCTTCCTTTTTTTGGAGGATAGCATCTTGGTTCTGTTTGGGATAGCACGATCCAATGCACTTGTATAAGTGCTTATAGAGTGCATTTGTGTAGGATTCAGCAGTTGTAACTGTATTGTCCATCTGCATGGGTGTCATGAAGTTCACCACTTCTGTCTTAAGAAGCATGAAGTTGGCTTTGGAGAAAATTTTTACTGTGGTTTCCTTAATGGGGGGCGGGATGTGGATATCAAGGGTGATAAGTTTATTGTCGGATCGGACCAACGAGGAGTTGACTTCAGGTGTGGAACACCGGTCACTCATGTTGGTAATGACTAGGTCTTGGATATTATTGCCCCTGGTGAGGGTGTGGATAAGTTGAGTTAAGGAGTTGGTACACGAGTAGTTTTCCCAGTTAATGGTGAGGTAGTTGAAGTCGCCCATTATTAGGGTATTTGGTTGAACCCTAATATTTTCCAGTATATCAAGAAAAGAGGATTGGGAATCCTGGGGCATGGTGGGGGATATGTAGCAAGCTACAATTTGGATTGCAGTTTTTCCCAGAGTTAGTTGCACTTGGATAACCTCGGATGCATTATGCTGAGCAACTAGCCTGGAGGTGTGGATATCCTTAATGAATATGGACACACCTCCGCCTTTGGTGTTTCGGTCCAGGTTACATGGCCGAAAAGTGTAGTATGAGTTATAGCCTGGTAGTGCAGGGGTGCTCCCTGGAGCCTTGAACCAGGTCTTAGTCACGGAACAGATATTGATGTTCTCCGTTTTAAGGAGTGCCTCGGATGAGTGCATTTTGAGATTTAGACTTCTAGCATTGAGTAGCATTACCCTCAGTTTTTGCTTGCTTGTTCCTGTTGTGGTGGTGAATTTGTTATTTGAACCCTGCCTAAAAAAGGCACTATAGGGGCAGCAAGAGCCTTAGCCAGTATCCGGAATCCCAGGGGTGACAGGTGCAGGCCATCTGTGGCAAAGCATCGTGGTCTGTCGACCATGTCATCCCAAGCAGACAGATACTGGATCCCCTTAGAATGACACCAGAAGCTTAGCCAATTGTTGGTCAGTCATTTTGTCCTTGTACTGCGGTATCATTCTGGGCGATGGCTGAATGCTACTCAGGGCTAGGGTCATACCTGCCTGGGCTACAAGATCGGAGATCTCTTCCATGTCTCTTTTCATGTAGTCCAGGGAGGTACGTCTCAGGTCATTCACACCAACATGGACAATGACAGAGTCATATTTGTACTTGTTGTGGAGTGACCTGAATGCATGGGTTATGTGGCGGATCCTTGCACCTGACAGGCAGCTAACAGTAACCTTCTCCTTGTTTAGCCTGGTGAGTGGGACATCAGTGTGCCTGACTATAGAGTCACCTATGACTAGTGTGTTGGGTACGTTGTTTTGCCTTATTGGCTGTGGTTGAGTGGCACACTGAGTCTGTGGGCTGTGTCATTTGGGTTGTGTTGGGGGATGGAGGTTGCTTGCGTTTCTGCTTTGGAGGTCTCTGTTGCTTAGACAGATTATTATTGAGAGCACCCACGAATGTTTTTGTGTAACTATGTGTGGATTTTGGTGGTGTAGATTTAGTGAGACTATGTAATGAGTGTGATGTGGTGCAAATGTTTACCTTCTCCTCATGACTGTCAAGTTCAGTCTTGATTGGAGAGAGCTTTACCTCCAGTTTGGCTAGATAAGTGCATCTCTCACAGGTTGTAGTGTTGGTTGGTAGGAGGGTTGTCTGTGTACATGAGGCAATTTATACATTGCTTCAAGATGCCCAGATTCATCAGATAGACAGGAGAGAACACTGGGAGCTGACCCTTGGACATGCCTGAATAAAAAACTATTTTCCTCTAGATAAGTGAGGAAAGTGAGTACAAGAGCTGTTTTTCTCTAAGCAAGTGAGAAAAGTAAGTACAAAAACTGTTTTCCTCTAGGTAATGAGGAAGATTGAGTGCTATAGTAATTATTAGCTTATTTAGTGCTTACAAGTTATGAACAAGTGCTGTGCATGAATAAGCAAATTTAAGT
This sequence comes from Protopterus annectens, assembly GCF_019279795.1. NCBI lineage: Eukaryota > Metazoa > Chordata > Ceratodontiformes > Protopteridae > Protopterus > Protopterus annectens. The sequence goes on from NC_056734.1 coordinate 566,516,067, forward strand.
GCTAAAACTAAGAATCTGTATCTGCACTAGACGAGTTACAGGACAGAAACAAGTGCAAATGCAGGCTTTCAAATCAGAAAGTTGAGAGAGATGGAAGATTGCCCAAACGGCCAATAACTACAATTTCTGGGGCAGAACCACTTCTTATGTGGTAGACAGGTTACCTAGTGCTTACCATTCCCACTGATAAGCTAGAAGGCTTCCCTCCAACACAGAAAGGCTTGGGGGCTCAGAAGCGTACATACAGTCCTGGATACAGCAAATCTGTATCTGGAACACTAGTTACAGGAAAGGCAGGAAACAGGCTTACAGTTTTTTTTGTTTTTTTTTTTTTTTTACAGAAAAGTTACAAAAACAGTAGTAAAAACAATTCACATGCAGTGCAAGCTAGCACACTTGAGTATGCAGCAATATTAGACCAAACATAGTTTAAAAAATGCAATTAAATTAAAAAGGACTAAAAGCAAGTGCAGAAAGAGTTTATTAGGTAGAATGTGGTAAAGAGATGGGACTGGGGGAGTGTCCCAGATCAAATATACAGTGGAGCGGGCAACTGCAAAAGCCACCAAATTTTATTAAACTACAAACCAAAAATAGGGAGAGTGGGTGGGACTAAGCATAGTGTTTTGATTTCTTTCTGACACCAGTTATTGAGGACATGCTTAGGGTCTTGCAGAAGGCTAGGAAACCCAATACCAGAAATTTATACATGTCCAAATGGAAGAGATTTTCAGTTTGGTGTCTTAAACATTCCCAGGATCCCTTTTCAGTTGGTGTCCCCTTGGTTCTGTCATACCTTTGTGAACTGCTGCATGCTGGCTTGGCATATTCTTTGGTGAAAGCCTACCTGTCAGCCATTTCTGCCTGTCTGCCACTTACTCTTCCTTTTGCCTCTAGGTTTGAGGTCAAACAATTTCTTAAAGGCATCCTTCATATTAGACCCACAGGAAAGCCCATTGCTCCTTCTTGTGATCTTAATGTTGTCCTTGAAAAGCTGGCTCAGGCTACTTTTGAACCTGCTGCTGCTTTTTTGCAACACTGCACCTGGAAGATTGTTTTATTGATTGCTTTATACTTGCCAGAAGGGTATCTGAACTGTAAGGCCTTGATGGAAGTCTCTCCTTTTTTGGGTTTTCATAGGGACAGGGTGTCTCTCTGTATGAATCCTTCTTTTATGCCCAAAGTGGTTCATAAGCTATCCCTTAATCAGCTTGTCCATCTTCCTTCTTTTTCTTTCTTCCCTTTTCTGCAGTCTGAGAGTGAGAAGGTTCTTCATACTTTGGATTTGCATGGACCATTCAGATATTAAAGAGGGTAGTGAGACCAGCTATGTTATATGGGTTGGAGACAGTGGCATTGACAAAAAGGCAGGAGTCAGAGCTTGACGTGGCAGATTTGAAAATGTTAAGATTTGCACTGGGTGTGACGAGGATGGACAGGATTAGGAATAAGTATATTAGAGGGTCAGCCCAGGTTGGAAGGTTTGGAGACAAAGCCAGAGAGGCAAGATTACGTTGGTTTGGACATGTGCTGAGGAGGGATGCAGAGTATATTGGGGAAAAAGATGCTAAGGATGAATCTGCCAGATAACAGGAAAAGAGGAAGGCCTAAGATAAGGTTTATGGAAGTTTGAGAGAGGACATGCAGGTGGTTGGTGTGACAGAGCAAGATGTAGAGGACAGAAAGAATTGGAAACAGTTGATCTGCTGTGGCGACCCCTGACGGGAGCAGCCGAAAGAAGAAGAAGAAGAAAATTCAGATATTATTTAGACAAAATTAAGGCCTTTTGTAACTGATCAGCTTTTTGTTTCTTTTCATACCAGGACATTGGGTTTGGCAGTTTGTAAGCAAGCCATCTTCTGCTGGATTTCCAAGGCCATTTGTTTTTGTTTTTTCATGGTAAGCAGTTGTCTGCTTCCATGAGAGTTCATTCTACTAGATCAAGTGGGTTCCTCATGGGCTTTCTTCAAACGTTTGGACACCAACTCCATCCTTGAAGCTGTTACTTGGTCTTTGGTTCACACATTCACATAACATTACAAATTGGATGTCATTTCCAGGACCAGGGCTGCCTGGGCAGGTTTTGCCAAGGCTGTCCTGCTTTGGTTTGTGGAGGGCTCCTCCTTGACTTTATCTTGCCCCCTGCCTTCACTGTAGCTTTAGCACTGTCCCAGAGGTGATGAGTACTGCAGCAGTGATGTGGAAGGACATAGTACATTTGTGTAAAACCTTGCCATAACAGCAGATGTCCTCTTTTTCACTGTTGCAGTATTCACCCTCTCCCTCCTCCCCCTTGTCCATTCTCTTCCTTTTGCATGGGTGCTATTTTTGTACTGGCCAAGAGGTTCCTTTCCTTCTCTTCCTTCCTTTTTCTAGATGTATGTGTCCTCCTTTCCACTGGGGGTCCTTGTTCTCCTGGAGCACTTACTTTCTGAGTTAGGAGCATATGTACATCACGTTTATGCCCCACGCTTGGCAAGAAGCATATGTCTGATGTACAACGCTCCTTTGGTGATAAAGGCTTTGGTATACTGGCCGGACATAGGGCTCTCCTTGGCAGGAGATCCCAGAGGTGATGAATGCTGCAACAGTGAAAAGAAGGGCATCTATGAGATTTTACACAACTGTACTTTCTACATTATGATGTCCAAGTCAATCTGTGACAGAACCTTGTAATGTTAGTGCTGCATTAAGATTTCAGTCATTTTGTGATGATACTCCTTAACAGCAAAGCATTGTAAAGAAGTAATACTGCATTATGGTGTCGAATGCAGTTTGACTGCACTTTTTAACAACAAAACCCTTTACAGAAGCAGTTGTACCTTATATCTTGAGTCAATTTGTGATAACACTCTGTGACATCAATACCCTTTGCAGAAGCAGTCCTGCATTATGATGTCAGTCACAGTGACATTACTCAGAAATGAGAAAGCCCTATGCAGCACCAATACAGCATTAGGATGTCAGGCAGTTTGTGACAACACTCTGCAAAAGCAAAGCCCCTGTGTTAAACTAGTGTTCTGTTATGATGTCAATGTCTCTGTGCCAGAGCATTCTATATCAACAAATCACTGTGCCAAACTAGTGCTGCATTAATTTATGAAGCCTAAATCACTTTTTGACAACACTTTGTAACAACAAAGCTTTGCATAGCACTAGTACTGTATTATGTTTCACTTTTGAGCAACATTCTGCAGCAAGAAAGCCCTCTGCAGAACTAGGTTTGTGTTATAAGGTCTAAGTCACTTTTTCAGAACACTCTGCAACAGCAAAGCTTTGTGCGCAACTAGTACTACATTATGATTCAGTTTTGGACAATATTCTATAACAACAAATCCCTGTGCAGAACTAATAATCTGATGTCAGTCTTCATTCATTCTTGACTGATGGGTTCGGTTCCGACCTGTCAGAACCAACTTGGCCATTATACATAGCTCGCGCCAGCCAAAAACTCTCGAGCTATGGCTCTACCCACAATACCCTTCTTCCCATTACCTCAGATCTCGTTTGCCTCTGAAAATTGGACATGTCAACCGATACTCTCAGCTAAGTGCTTTTATTTACTTTTTTTTTTCATTAGTCATTTGGTAGTAAGCTCTTCTTTAGTTTTCTCTTGATTCCCTCACTATTATTCTGTGTGTGTTTTTGACTCCGGTTACTTTTTCTACCCACTTCCTTTTACCCAACTGTATTTCTTGTTACCATCATTGGTAACTTCCCTTCCCTTTCTGTCTCTCTCTCTCTGTCTCCCTTTACCTAGGTAATCCTTAAATACCATTGTTGGTACGTTCTTTCCTTTTTACCCTTTTGGGTATTCCTGTTATACTATTCCTGGTAATTTTCAAAAAAAAATAAATAAATTTTCTCTCCATTTTCCCTCATTCTCCTCTTTTAGGTGTGTCTCTGAGTGTGACTGGATATGGCAAAGAAATTAAAAGGAACATCCGGCTTTAAACAATGTCAGGATTGTGGCAGAAAGATACCGAATTCAGATGGACATCTTTTCTGCGTTTACTGTCTGGGCATCCCCCACCTTGAGATTGTTTGTAAAATTTGTCAGGGCTTCAGTGCCCGTACATTAGCAGAAAGCTGCAACAAGCTTATTTTAAAAGGTTTGTTAAAGTGTCCATTTGATGAAGCCCTCTCTAAAGCTGAGACTTCAAAATCTTCTAAGTCAGTATCAAAAAAGAGAAGTCATTCCATGCCGGCCTCACCTTCGGCACAGGAAAAAAGTCTCATAAATCGCAGGGTCCATCTGCCTCTATGGAAACAAGAGTTAAAGCTCCAAATCTGACTGAATCAAAGACTTTGGTTCTGACAGTGGTTCAGTCTTCCTCAGTTCTGATGGACATTGCACCAATGCAGACTACTTTGGTGCCGACGACCTCTTCATCACCGACGGTAGTTTCTGCTCCAGCATCTCTCATTTTTTACTCGGTCCAGGCTTCCCCTTCTGTAGAACTGATGGTGCCAAAAAGTCAAATCACTTACAGTTCCCAGGACTAGATCTTCCCCTTCGATAGACCCCTTCTTGGGTCAGCTCCCCAGCTCCTTTATTGATAGACCCAAGTCCCCTTCAGGAATGTCAGTCTGTCCCTCCAGGACTCTCTTGGAAGTGGATGTAGTTATATTAGTGGACCAGCTTTTGGCAGCCAGAAGTCTTCCCACTCCTACGCAGTCTTCTCTCCATTCCGGAGATGAGGTTTATTCTCATTGGACTCCATCAATTTATCCTCCTTCAACCTCTTTTCAAGATTTGGAGCCCTTCACTTCGACGCTTCCAGTACCAGCTACCTTGGTGCCGACGGTGGACCTTACTTTGGCACTGGGGTCGTCTCTGTTGTCTTCAGCTCCTTCGGATTCATTGTACACTCGGGACCATGGTTTGGCTGTCAGTTCTGGGGCCATTTCTATGGTTCCGGTTGTTTTTACAGTGCCGTCATTGGTTCTTGGAATCATGGCAATTTCAAACCCTTCCCCGCCTCCCATCCTGGAGGGTGGTTCATCAGAGCAGGGTGTGACCCCAGTTCCGAAGTTGTCTTTCTCAGTTCCGGGCTCCCATCTCTCTTCAGGTGGATCTGCCTTGCAGATCATGGAGAGAGCTTTAGCCTCAGCAGGCTCTCAGCTGGCTCCTTCCTCGTCGGAGTGTCATATCTATGTTTCCCCTGGTTTGCAGTTGTCACAATCTACTACATTGGGACAGCGGGCACAAGACATCCCTGTTCAGGGTCCCTCCTCTTAGGAGTCTTCCTCAGACCTTCCCTCTGAGGATCCACCCCACGTGCAAGAGGAAGCACCTAGATTCTCCAGAAAAATGAGTCACAGAAGACACTGATTACAATGAAGAGGAAGCTTCCCCCCAGTCACCCCTTGAAAATGTCTCTTGTGGAGACATCATAGAAATATTGAAACAGAGGGGTGATTGGAAGCCCTCAAACCCATTCTCTGAGGAATCTGTGTTTTTGCACACTTTTTGTGCCCACCTATCCAGTTCTTGGGTGATCCCGCCCGCTGATGACCTAGTTAAGCTGATTGTTCAGTGAGCATGGAAGGCTCCTGACTCCATTGAGCCTATTCCCCAGAGACTGAATAAAATTTTGTCAGCCCCAGAAGATCAGCCCCATTGGTCAAAGGGTCTAGCGGTGGATGCCTTGGTGGTGGCGGCGGCCACCAGAAAGGAACTCACTGAAGAGAGTTCAACTGTCCATCTTCCTAAACGTGAGTCCCGGATGCTGGACAGATTTGGGAAGCAGGTCTTTGCTTTAACGACCTTCGCTATTAGGTCCTTGAACTTCTTGCAACCCTTTACTAGGCTCCAAGGGGATCTGATAACTGAGTTTTCGGACACACTTGTAGGAGCAGTATCTGATGAGGTTCGGGATAAGGTTGCCTCTCAGCTTGCCACCCTGGAGTCTATCTCAAATTTGTCCATACAGCTTATTACTTATACAGCTAAAGGGACGTCTGGAGTAGTCGGTACAGCGTTGCCATTAGGCGTCACACCTGGTTTGACTTGTGTGACTTTGTGGAACCCTTTAAGCCTTCCTTTATCAACGCTCTGGTTGATGGTTCTTCTTTGTTTGACCCGAAAGTTAGCGACACACTTGCCAGGCGTGAAAAAGATGGAAAGACCCTTTCTGCTGCAAGTGTTTATTTTTCCACTCCACAACGACCTTATTCCAGGAATCAGAGGAGTGGAAAAATATAGTTCAAGAAGACCCAAGGGCCTTTTCGGGACACACATGGTGAATATTCCCCCTGGGGCAGAGGGGGAATATCTTCTGGAAGATGCCCTCCCTGTGGCAGAGGGGGTCTGTGTAACCAGGGCTTTAGAGATTCCTTTTCCGACAGCCCTGTCAGCACTCCTTAATGGTAGCCCAATTGCCTACCTCTGGAGACAGTCATGGGAAGATTTTCTCTGCACCATTCAGCCTGGCTTACGATAACCTTGGATACCTGGGTGCAGAGAATAATTACCACAGGTTACCACACCCCTTCAATCTTTTGCCAAAACCCCAAAAACAAATCCCCACTGTTCCACCCAGTCAGAGGGATCTAGCAGCAGTAGAGATTCAAAAGTTGCTTTAAAAAAAGAGTCATCCGAGTAGTCTCACTAGACCAAATAGGATCCAGATTCAACACCAGATTCTTTTTAGTGCCAGAAAAGACAGGAGACTGGAGACCAATCGTAGATCTCAGCCTATTGAACAAATTTGTGCAACAGGCAAAATTCCGGATGGTCACAGTTCAGTCTATCCTTCCCTTTTTGGAGGAGAACAATTGGATGTTCTCTGTAAATATTCAGGGCGTGTATTACCACATAAAAATGGACAAATGCTCCAGAAGATATCTCTGCTTCCAGCTAGTAGCCATTCATTACCAATTCTGAGCGCTGCACTTCGATCTCACCATAGCCTCCAGGGTGTTCACCAAATGCATGACAGTCGTAGCAGCTCATTTGAGACTACAAGGATTCCAGGTGTTTCCATATCTAGACGACTGGCTCCTTGCCACCCCCTCCAGGCATCTACTGCTTTATGCCATAGAGTTCATTCTGTATCTTGCCAAAACACTAGGCATTTCAGTCAACAAGGAAAAGTCACAACTGACTCCCACGCAGGATCTGGAATTCATCAGAGCAAGACTAAGTACAGTGTTCTGTGTAGCCTCCCTTCCTCTACAAGATCGCAAATTCAAGTAATCATTTCCCAAAACAAAGTTCCTGCTCATCAGGTACTACAAGCTCTGGGAACCATGGCAGCAATATAATGTTAGTTTCCCTAGCGAGGTATCACATGAGGCTGCTTCAATGGCTGTTGGAATCACAGTGGTGAATTCTAATGCATCCCATGTCCCATTCAGTCCTGATAACAAAATCACTGCAAAAAGAATTTTTTTGGTAGATGAAGCCAGAAGAGAATCTATGGGGTCGTGCCTCTCCCACTCTCAGCCCAAGACCATAGTGATCACAGAGGCTTCCCAGATTGGGGGGGGGGGCATTATCTGGGAAAGAGTGTTCAAGGCACTTGGTCCCTGCAAGAGGCCAATTTGCACATCAACATCCTGGAATTGAGGGCAGTCTTTTTAGTGTTGCAAGCATTCCATTCTGTCCTTCCTTCGGGGACCGTTGCAATCCAGTCAGACAACATGTCTGTAGTCTGGTATATCAACTTACAGGGAAGAACCAGATCCTACCCTCTATGTCGGGAAGCCCTAAGGATTTGGCAATGGGCTATTGCTTCCAGCCACTTTCTGATAGCAATGCATATCCCAGGGAACTCCAACGTGATTCCAGACGAACTGAGCAGATGCATCCTCCTGCCTCACGATTGGTTTCTTAATCTCAACATAGCGACAAAGATCTTTCATCGATGGGGTCAGCCATGCTGCGACCTGTTTGCCTCTCCCATAAACAACAAATGCAGCAGCTACTTTGCCGTAATCCCTCCCCCCCCCACGGGAGTCTCCAAAAGATGCACTTCTCGATTGGCCCCCGGGACTTTTATACACATTTCCGTTTATTCCACTGATCCCCCAGGTTGAGAAGCAAATTAATTCTCATTGCACCTTATTGGCCCTGCCAAGTCTGGTTGCCCTTTCTTTGGCCTCATCTGGTTCACCGTCCTTGAACTCTAGACCCAGCTCCGGACCTGCTGTCTCACCCTCAGGGCTTAGTGCATCCCAATCTTCAAAATCTCAAGCTGATGGCTTGGTTTATCCAATTCCAGTAATTGCCAGGCAGAATAACTTGCCCTCTCTGGTACAAAAGATACTTCTGTCTTCCTATAAACTATTCACTGGGAAGCTTTATCTAAGCAAATGGAAAAGATTTTCTATTTGGGCGTGTACAAACTACATAGACGCTTTCTCAGCATCACTTGATAAGGTCCTGGAATGATCTGCAAGGGTATGGAACGCATTATCATGGAACTTATAAACAAAGACATTGGCAACCTTCAAACACTGGACCCCTCCCAGTTTGGGTTTGTGAAAGGCCGATGGTCACCTGAATCTGATTGACTTCTTTGAATCAGTCTCCAGAGCTGTGGACGAGGGTAAGGCGGTCCACACAGCCTATCTGGACCTCGCCAAGGCCTTCAACACCATCCCACTCTGGAATCATAGATAAACTTACTAAGCTGGGCATAAATCCCTACGTCACTCGATGGGTTGCCAACTGGCTTACTGACAGAAACCAGAGTGTAAAAGTAGCCAACTCCAAATCCAGCTCCAGACAAGTGACAAGTGGAGTACCTCAGGGTTCAGTCCTGGGACCACTTTTGTTTGGCATCTACTTCTCTGTAGTACAGGCCAACACTAAGGGACTCTGGCTAACAAAGTTCGCAAATGACTGCAAACTGGGAGCCGTTATTGAATCCCCAAATGATGTGGATATTCTACAAAAGGGCCTTACAGAAATAGATGCCTGGTGCCAGAGCCATGGGTTCAAGCTTAATGCCAAGAAATGTATAGTTATCCCCTTTGGAAAAAAACATGTACCCATGAATTACAACATAGGTGGCAGGACACTAAACATCGAAAGTGTTATGAGAGACTTAGGGACATAGGCGGACAGTGGTCTCACTTTCGATAACCACATCACCACAACAGTCAGGAAATCCTTCTATGTGGCACACCTCATCACTAAGGGCTTTTCATCCAGAAAAAAGAAGGTCATTGTCCCACTGTACTCATCCTTCATTAGACCCATTATAGAGTATAATGCCCCATTTGGTATGTAGCTCAGAAGACATCTGCAACAGCTGGAAAGGCCACAGAAATACCTCATTAAAAGAATCACAGGCCTAAAGCAGATGCCATATGCTGACTGTCTAAAAAAACTCCAGCTGTACTCTGTGGCATATCGTCTACTCAGAGGCGATCTCTGCTTAACATACAAGGCCATGTCAAACTCTGAGCTGTTGGACATGCTCCACTTAAAGAAATCCCAATCCCTCAGAGCCACACGCTCCAGGGATCTAAACCTTGTCATCACAATGAACAAAACATGCCGCAGGGATAGGTTCCTGACCCAGAGACTCCCTATCCTCTGGAATAGACTGCCCGTACATGTCAAGCAGAGCGCCTCCTTGGCCCTTTTCAAAAGGAACCTTGATGATTGGATGGGAGATAGGAAATTCACCCGGGGATCATGTCAGTCGCCCTGCTAGACAGGGGTCCAGAGAAGTAAATATTGTGGGAAGAAATATCTAGGGAATTGTTATGACTAGGCTTGTATAGGCCCTTGGGCCTACCAACCTATGAATCTAATATTTAGCTACCTTGTTTGAAATGGGGGCCTCTACGTCCACAGTTAAGGTTCATTTGGTTGCCATTTCAGATTTTCATAATGGTTTTGATGACTATTCCTTGATGTGTCATAGTGTATGCAAAATTTTTCTTAAAGACGCTCTGCATTTAAAACCCCCATTCAAAGATCCTGTAGAGAGCCATAGGATTTGACCTTAGTTTTATTTATTTATTTATTTATTTAAATTTGTTGACCGGGAGTGTCCGACTGGACGTGGGTCCATTTTCAGCGGAGACCCGGGGAGAAAAGCTCCACAGTCAAATAAACAGACAGTAGTTACATTGGATTACATGGTGATTAACAATTTAACACAGAAATTACTTACAACATATTTACAGATGAAGAACATAGTAGAAGAACCAAAAAATATATCTCTTGTTTTCCCGCCTTACTAAGCTAGAATAGTCCAGTTTCAGAGCTTGCTGATCCCTGGGCTTTGTTTGCAGTTCCTGTTACTGATTCTTTACCTAAATTGGAAGAGAGGAAGTTCCCTTGCTTACCAGTGGGAGTGGGAAGCATTGAGCTGTCTGTTGGTCCAGTTTTGTGAGGTTTCAGCCAGCAACTTGTAGTTTATTGGTCGTTTTGGGCCAGTTCCTAGCTTCTTTCAGCCCCCTGATATAAAAAACGCTAAACGCGCGTTTTTTGGCTTGTACCTACTCAGCACAGATCCTCGTGGTGGCCAGCAGAGTAATCCAAGCTTCAGAGAGCTAAAAAAGCGACTTTACCTGATTTAAGTATAATTTTTGTGGCTTTCCACTTCTATTTATCTAGCAACTGTATTTCGCCTGCTTGCTGATACATTGTTATTGTTTTTTCTGCATTTATTCTGTTTTGCACTTGTTTCTCAGTTTGTTACTTTTAAAATCTGTAACTGTTGCAAATTGTTTGTGTAGGCTGTGATAGCCGATTTATAGCATTTATAAGTGTTTACTGTATCTGTTTCTGCTTGTTTTCTGAAAAAAAAAAAAAAAAAAAATATCTCTTGTTTTCCCGCCTTACTAAGCTAGAATAGTCCAGTTTCAGAGCTTGCTGATCCCTGGGCTTTGTTTGCAGTTCCTGTTACTGATTCTTTACCTAATTTGGAAGAGAGGATGTTCCCTTGCTTACCAGTGGGAGTGGGAAGCATTGAGCTGCCTGTTGGTCCAGTTTTGTGAGGTTTCAGCCAGCAACTTGTAGTTTATTGGTCGTTTTGGGCCAGTTCCTAGCTTCTTTCAGCCCCCTGATATAAAAAACGCTAAACGCGTTTGCGCGGTTTAGCGCGGAGCTGCTACTGTTGCACACTAGGGCAGCGCCGGTTAAGCAGATTTAAACTATTAGGGCTACCTAAATTCCACTCTTCAATTTTTCCCTTAAAACTACCTTCCTCGAACTATACTACTGATCTAATCAGCGTATCCTATAACTAAAAAGATCAACTCTACTTGACTCCAAGTAGACTATTCTCTATCTGTTAAACCTAGCACTTGCTCCTACAGTACTTATTACCTTGATACGGTGCTCTTGTCATAGATAGTACCCCAAAAAGGCAAACCCCCATTTCTCGGTCACCCACGTCCCCCGGAATCTTCTTTAAAGTTTTTTTGTCTATTCCTTCTAGCATGTCGAGGGATCAGTTGCTAGTGTCCTCTCCTGCTCAGCTGGTGAACCTGGGAATATTGAGGCAATGTTACAATTGCCTCATGTACACAGACAACCCTCTCCTCCTCCCACAAAACACAAATACATGCGAGAGATGCAACTATACAGCCAAACTGGAGGCTGAGCTCTCTCAACATAGGACTGGCAAGACCAGTCAGGAGGAGAAGGTTACCACACACACTATAGACCCAGTCTCACATAGTACCATCACAACCTCAAATCATACACATAAACACACAAAGACATACTCGGAGGCTCTGATCAAAAATCTACCAAAACAGCAGAGGCCACCAAAGCAGACACCCAAACAGCCACCACCTCAGAACACATCACCTGCAACACATAGACCTCACAGTCAGAGTGTCAAACAGTCACAGCCCTTAAGGCCAAACAAAATGCCAGACACACTAGTCATTGGTGACTCCATAGTCAGACACACTGACGTCCCGCTCACCAGACTGAGTAAGGAGAAGGTCACAGTAAGCTGTCTGTCGGGCGCTAGAATCCGCCACATAACGCAAGCACTCAGGTCTCTCAACAGCAGGTACAAATACGACTCAGTCATTGTCCACGCTGGTGTAAACGACCTGAGACGTACCTCCTTGGACTACATGAAAAGAGACATTGAGGAGCTCTCTGATTATGTAGCCCAGGCAGGTATGACCCTGACCTTGAGCAGTATCCTACCTTCACCAAGAATGATGCCACAATACAGAGATAAGATGATCAGCTTTAACAATTGGCTTAAACACTGGTGTCATTCAAAGGGGATCCAGTGTCTGTCTGCCTGGGATGACATGCTGGACAAGCCACGCTGCTTCACAAGGGACGGCTTGCACCTGTCACCCTGGGATTCCGGATATTGGCAAAGGCTCTTGCCACCCCATAGTGCCTTTTTAGGCAAGGCTCAAATTCTAAACCTAGCACCCTAGAACACAAAAAAGGAAAAAAACTAAGGGTAATGCTGCTCAATGCCAGAAGTCTGAATCTCAAAATGCACGCACTCAAGGCCCTTCTCAGTATGGAGAACATCGATGTCTGTGCTGTGACAGAAACCTGGTTCAAGGCTCCTGAGATCACCCCAGCACTATCAGGTTTTACCTCATATCATGCGTTCTGGCCCCAAAATCCGGACAATACCAAGAAAGGAGGGGGGGTATCCATATTCATCAAGGACACCAACACCTCAAGACTGGTTGCAACGCACGATGCATCGGAGACCATCCAGGTGCAATTAACCATAGGCAAGACTGCTCTGCAAATTGTAGCATGTTACAGGCCACCCTCACAAACTCAGGAACCTCACATAGCCTTCCTGAAAACACTAGAGGGGATAAATGTATCACCAAACACCATCATACTAGGTGACTTCAGTTACCCTAATATAGACTGGGAACACTACTCAAGCCCAAACACCCTAGCCCAAAAGTTCCTGGAATTCATAAACTCAAATGCCATGGAACAACTAGTTACCATCCCCACAAGAGGAGATAACATACTTGACCTCATCATCACGAACATGGGAGCACAATGTTCAACACCGGAAGTATACCCCTCACTGGTGAGATCAGATCACAAACTTATCTCGCTGGAGGTCCTCATCCCACCCCCACCTGAAATAAAAAAGACCACAGTAAAGAACTTCTCGAAAGCCGACTTCACACTTCTAAAGACTAGTGTGGTCTCCTTCAAGGCCCCCGAGCCGGTGGAAAACAGTACACAAGCCGCTGAATCACTTACAAATGCCTTCTTCCAGCACCTGCAGGACTGCATGGATAAGGCAATCCCAAGCAAAACAAAGACTCTTTGTACCAAAGGCAAGCGTCCAGTCTGGTGGACCCCAGCCATAAACAAACTCTACAACAAAAGGAGGAAGCAACTACAAGATAGAGCAAAATCCTTAAAAGGTAAGACACCCTTGATCACTATAAGTAAAAAACTAAGAGCTCTCATAAAATCATCCAAAGCAAATTTTGAGAGAAAAATAGCTAAAGACTCAAAAGACAATCATAAGGCCTTCTTTAGCTATGTTAGAAACCTGGGAGGAAACTCCCAGATATGCTCAGAACTAGTTCAAAATGATGTGAAGATTACTGATCCTACGGACATTGCCAACATACTGGCTGACAGGTTCAGTGCAAACTTCTCCCCCTCCCCAAAAGGAGAGATATCTATACCAAATGATTGCAGCCCCCAAACATCTCCAACGCCCAAGTGAGAACTGCTCTCTCCAAAGCAAAAACACAGCATCCATGGGACCTGATGGTGTCCCCGGCTGTGTGCTCCACGAACTCAATGAGGAATTAAACCCACAGCTAGGACAGCTGTTTAATCAAAGTCTTACCTCTGGATACGCATTCCAGGAGTGGCGCACTGCAACTGTGGTCCCACTTCACAAAGGCGGTGCCTCCACCGACCCTGGAAATTACCGCCCATTTGCTTGACAAGCCTTATCTGCAAAGCCATGGAGAGGATCATAATGGACCTCATAAATAAAGACATAGGAATTTGCAGACTTTGGATCCAACCCAGTTTGGCTTTGTCAAAGGCAGATCATGCCTTTTAAACTTGGTTGACTTTTTCGAAACAGTCACCAAAGCCATTGATGAGGGAAAGGCAGTCCATACAGCCTACCTCGATCTGGCGAAGGCCTTCGATACAATACCCCACTCGGGTATCATTGAAAAACTCATCAGCTTAAATATTAACCCATACATCACAAGATGGGTTGCAAACTGGCTGAGTGACAGAACCCACAGGGTCAGAGTTGCTGGCGCCATGTCAGACTCAAAGCCTGTCACAAGTGGTGTCCCACAGGGCTCAGTCCTGGGCCCACTCTTGTTTGGCATCTACTTCTCTGAAGTACAAGCAAACACAGGAGGGTTATGGCTGACAAAGTTTGCAGATGACTGCAAACTGGGCCATAGTAGAAAACACATCTGACACAGATATCCTTCAGAAGGGTCTCACAGAAACGGATAACTGGTGCCAGAGCCATGGCCTAAAGTTAAATGCCAAAAAATGCATAGTCATACCCTTCGGGAAAAACAAGGTTACCCCTAGCTACCAAATAGGTGGCAATCCACTGAGCACAGAAGAAGTTATCAGGGACCTGGGGACCCAGGTGGATAGTAGTCTGTCATTCGACACCCATGTAGCTAAAGTAGTTAGGAAGACCTTCTACATTGCCCACCTTATCATGAAGGGATTCTCATCTAGATCAAGGGAGGTCATTGTCTCCCTCTACTCATCACTCATCAGACCAATGATTGAGTACAATGCCCCATTCGGAATGTATCTGACCCGACACGTGCAGCAGCTGGAGAGGCCACAAAAGTTCCTCACCAAAAGGATAAAGGGTCTCAAAAATCTTTCCTATGCTGCCCGACTGAAAGAACTCCAGCTCTATTCAGTCGCCACCGCTTGCTCAGAGGTGACCTTTGCCTAACATACAAGGTCATGTCAAACCCAGATTTGATGAATATGCTTCACCTCAAAAAATCTAGATCCATCAGAGCCACAAGGGCGGGAGACTTAAACCTCGACACGGCTATTAATAGGACATGCTGGAGGGATAGATTCATCACCCAAAGACTCCCTATGCTGTGGAACAAAATCCCGGTATATGTGAGGCAGAGCACCTCGCTGGCCTTGTTCAAGAGAAATCTTGACCAGTGGATGGGAGATCGCAGATATACCCCAGGGATTACCTCAGTGTCACTGCTCGACAGAGGCACAGCAAAATAATGGGTATAGTTCCCCATACTAAAGGGGTGGCGTAAGCCACAAAACGATGGGCTAGGCTTGTAAATGCCCTCGGGCAGATAGCCTAGTATGAACCTATGAACCTAATCAGTAGACAACTAGAATCTTTATCTGTGAAGTACATAACAGGCATTAACAAATGTAACAATGAGAAGTTCCTGCTGTATAATAAGTACTAGGCTTATGAGCATCTGAGCTTGCTGTCATCAAGGTAGTTAGTGGAGGTGAAAGAAAGGTAGTAGTTGGATGGGGTGGATAATATTAGAGTGGGAGTTGCAAGGGCATAGCCAGCATGTTTTTAGGTGCGCTTTTAATAAAGTTTTGAAGTTGGTGCATGATGGTACGGAGGTAATTGTGGGTGGGAGTGAGTTCCATAATTTGGCTATGGCGCAAAAGAATAGTGCTTCACCAGCAGAGTTATTGGCTTTAGTGATCTGCAAGTGATTTTTGTTGCTGGATCTTAGTGGTCTGGTGGTGCGATAGGGTTGGAGTAGATTCTGGAGGGATGGGACATTTAGTGGATAGTTTACTAGTTTGTGATGTCTAGTTCGACAGCCCTTTGAGCCAGCAGCTACTTGTGACCTCAGATTTTTATCTTGGAAGACCCTCTTCCTAGTAGCTATCACGTCTGCTAGGAGAATTTCAGAGTTACAAGCTTTGTTGAATCATCCGAACATCATTTTTCACAAAGAAAAAGTATCACTCAGAACCAATACCACCTTCCTTTCCAAAGTGGTATCAGAATCTAATATCAACAAGTCCATAGACTTACCAGTCTTTTTCCCAAGTTTTGCAAACAGAGGCGAATACTGTTTACACTTGTTGGATGTCCACAGACATTTACGTTTTTACTTGGACAAAACGAAATCTTCTAGAAAATCAGACCAACTGTTTCTATTCTTTTCAGGACCCAGATTGGGCAAACCTGTATCAAAGGTCACCTTGTCACTGTCTAGTACAGTTAGGCCTGTTTCCTACCAGATCTATTTCCACTTCGGCGGTCTTTCATTCCAGGGCTTCTATGGAAGATATATGTGCAGCTGCAACTTGGCCTACTCCACATACCTTTATCACCCATACAAATTAGACACGATCTCCAGAGGAAGAGCATCTTTTGTCTTTGTGGTGCTCAGGAGTATCCTTTATTAGGGCCGCCCAGGATGTAAAGTAGCTGGAGACTCTGTCCCATCAGTCAAGAATGAGTGAAGATTGACAACATCAGATGACCTGGGACCACTCTTGTTTGGCATCTACTTCTCTGTAGTACAGGCCAACACTAAGGGACTCTGGCTAACAAAGTTTGCAGATGACTGCAAACTGGGAGCCATTATTCTTGCCATAACATTCCATCTGTGTTGTCGATCTTCATTCATTCTTGACATCCCACCCTCCTACTCCATCCAAAAGACTCCTGGAGGTTCGGACCTCGTCCCGGGATGTTATACAGTTGTACCTTAGACAGACGTTCTGTATTTTCTTAACTGCAATGCAAACTCGATCTGAGGTAATGGGAAGAGGGGTATTGTGGGTAGAGCTTTAGCTTGAGAGTTTTTGGCTGGAGCAAGCTATGTATAACGGCCGAGTCGGGTCCGAGAGGTCGGAACTGAACCCATCAGTCAAGAATGAATGAAGATCGACAGATGGAACGTAATGGTAACAACATAACTTTTTTATCATGATGTTTGAGTCACTTTATGACCGCATTCTATAAGAACAAAGCCGTGTGCAAAACTAACACTACATTGTGATGTCCTAGTTATTTTGTGGCAGCATGCTGTAACAAACGCTTATGCAGATTAATCCTACATTATGATGTGCATAACTAGTAATGAGTTATGATATCCAAGTTTCTTTTACAATACTCTTACAACAAAACTACTATGGATACTAGAACTGCATTATGATGTTCAACTCATTTTGAAATAATATGACATGGAAAGAACTAATACTGCATCATGATGCCTAAGTCAGCTTGTGACAGAAGCTTTGTTATAACAAAAAGCCCCCCGCAGATATATACAGCATTATGGGGTGGCAGTTAAGATTAAAAGTGCATCTCATTCTGGAAGAATCTTTTCTGCAGCTTTACCAACGTCATTGCTAAGAGGGAAATCCTTACACTGCCCTTGTGGAATTGAGAGAGGATGATCTCCCATGAATATGAAAATAAGGAATTCATGCCTGATTAATACAGCCATATAAAGTCTTTAACATTTATTCCAAAAGTATAGCACGGTGAAGAGGCTAGCAGTTATTCCCCATCAGTGTGAAAACTGGTATGAGCAGACTGTTAATCTGAGCACTGTTCCACTTGGTAGTGCATTGGGATACTGAAAGTAAAGACTCTGGAATGGGATATCGAGTCTTGGATACCTTCTTCTGTACATTTTGACCTCTTGACAGCTCTGCATATTGGTTTCTCCTGTGTTGTGTTTATTTTTAGGAGACATTCTGCAAGTACTGGTGTGTACTGTGAGCAGCTCCTGTTGTTCAGCAGATACTGTGGCTTTTTATCTGTTATTTTTTCATCTTATTTATTGTGTTGGGAAGAACATACTGCTGCATAATCGAGAATGTCCTGGGGATCTTCTTTTTAAGCTGAATTTCTGCAAGCTCTCTATCTTGATGGTTTGATAACCAGTGCCCTTTATATTGATCACTGCTGCAGTAGCTTTAGCTCTAACAGCTGAGGTGTTATGTCCTGCCAAGGATGTAACAGCTATCCAGCTTCCAAAGCTTCAGGGCGCCTTCCACGCACCCAAACTGTCAAGCAGTTCGAGCTTAGCTAACTATAAGAATACGTTTTGGCATGAAGCCCTTCAGGGCTTTATTTCCACTGAAAAGTGTGCTCTTCTGAGACTTTTGAGAATCAACTAATGGCTTGGGCTTTTCTTTGCTGGGCAGATAAGAAAATGGAAGTTTTCCTTCAAAGGAAACTTAAATTGTGTTCATGTTGCACTACTGTACTCTTCAGGAAAGTTATTTTAAGTTAGAAGCGTTACTTAATGTTCTGTCTCAAGACTAATATTCTTTTAAATGGAACACATGTTTCTTTCTGTTAGTTTAAAAGTAGCGTGTTGTTGTTGTGTCTTTCGGCTTTTCCCAGTTAGGGGTCGCCACAGCGGAACTCCGGTCCGCTAATGATTGGTAGTTAATTTTTACGTGCCGAGTTACCAGCCCTGATGCACAACCTTCAACGAAGGTGCGTCCATTCACGCATGTCTCTACTCAGAAGATGCTCTAGCTAAGAATCGAACTGGACAGCGTCTTACTGTGAGGCGACAACGCTGCTGCAGCACCACCACACTAAAAATACATTTTCTGTGGAGAAATTGTGTTTATTTTTCCATTGGGGTGCTGCTATAGTGTTTTAAAGTGCTTTTTACTGTGTTTTTTCTGTCAAAAAAGTAACTTTTGTGCACTGGTAGTTTTATTTGCATTTGCTGCATGTTTTCCCTGGGAAAGAGGCACCATTTTCAGCTTAACCATGGAATAGACTACCGGTCCAATGGTCATTCCTCCTTCCAGCCACAAAAAGAAAAAGTTAAGCAAACAGCCTTTGCCACCACAGTAGGATAGCACTTTTCCACAGCCACAGGTTGGTGACACTACTGTGGCCATTTGTTGTACTTCAGACCACTTACCATGAATACTTCTGGTGTAGCACATAAAGCTAATATGGACGAGGGGTTAGCCATGTCCTCTGTGACTGTTGGGAGTTTCTTCAGTGGAAAAAAAGAGCCACTGTTGTTGGCCCTGGGAGAGGGAACAGGGAAGGTTTCCTTGTTGTGGCAGAATGCTGTACCCATCCCTGTGTATGCAACTGCTGCAATTAGTAACACACCTGGTCCAATTCTTCATGTCAAAAACAAACAGAAAACCTAGAATTTATGTACTTCTCATCAAATTTCTTTGGGTAAGAGTAGTTTACTAGGACTAGCTCAGGGTTTAATTCAGGCTATTGATCCTTTTTGTGAAGTAGTTTCTTGTAAAAGAAAGTGGGATTCCTGTTTTCCTGAAGAGGGTTCAAAATTCTTTATTTGAACAGAAAGATGCAGGGACAGATTCAAGGTTTTGTCCTCAGAATTCTATTCATATTCAAAGGCTAGCTCAGTTTCTGATTCTCCATGTGTGCGTGTGTGTGTGGGGGGTCTCCCTTTTCCTGAGACTGTTGCTAGAATGTTCCAGTGTTTTCAGTGGGAGAACACTGGGATTTCTGAGTCCCTCGTAAAATACTGTGAGTTGTTGCAGAAGGATTTTCTAGAGCCTACACCCATTCCTCCTGTTGTGCCTCCTTTGCAGGATGTCTGTCTTACTGTCTGCAATTTTCCTGATAGCCAACTAGCTGTCCCTAAAAAGGCAAATAGGATGTATAAAGTTTGTCAGTCTTTTAATTCTTTATAGATTATTCCCAAACCTGACCCAGCAGCTGTAGCCTTAGTTGATTCCACTGCTGCTAAGTGCTTAGTTAATTCCAATCCTACTCATTCTAATAAGGATGGTAAACTTGATAGATATGGGAAAAATGTATACTTCTGCAACTTTGATTTTCAGAATTTTGAGTTTCCAGGTTCGTAAGTTAGTTTGTTCTGACAAATTGTGAAGATATGAAGAATGTTTTATCTAGAATTTCTTCTTGTGAAGAAAAATCTGCTGAAAATAACTTGTTTCTTCTGTAGCACAGGTCACGACACATTGTTTGCAGTATGTGTATGACTTTGTTGATACTTTTTCCAGAGCTATGGCCACTGGAAATATTTTAAGGAGGTTTGAATCAGAACCTCTCAGATGATGTAAAAATTAGATTTTTAAATTCTGCCTTGGACAGAGATTTAGTGTGTGGCCTCTGTGCTGCACAAGTGATCGAAAAGTGTGATGAAAGGGGCAAGTTGATCCAGGGAATCTAGGGTGTTTCGTGCAGACATCCCACAGGAAAAAAAACAAAACAAAACCAAGCATATTTATCCTGTAGTTAAGGATCCCCAACATAAATGGCAGGGTTTTACTCAGGGGCTTTTCAATGCTGTAAAGGTTGTAAAGCCTCCTGAAGGGATATCTCTGCCTGCCCCCCTCCCTGGTCTTCCATTCCTCTTCAAAGATCCAGGAAACCAGATTCTTTGGATGAGGATCTGGGTTTTGGGAAGAGTCCCTGGCTTACTGTTCTCAAATACCATCCCCCTTAGACTATGGTTCAGAGGAAGAGGATTCTGTTAGTCCAAATTCCTCTTTGGAGGAACACTCCTCTGGGAATGCTGTTGCCTGCATGGTAGAGATTTTTTAAGTGAGATTCTTCCAAAGTCTCTGACATTCAGAAAAGATATTATGAGCTCCTCCAGATGGACTGTCCTAAGCCATTGGCTGTTACCCCTGTTCTGGCTACCCTCCTGCATGCCTTGGCAGCAGCTTCTGTGGTCCCTGATTCTCAACCTCCTGCACTCGAGAAACCTGATAGATCTTACAAAGTGCTTGATGAGCATAAATTTCTTTATACATGTCCTTTTGTATTGTCCATATCTTCTGACAAGCCCACCAAGATGTTGCCCTCTACCAAGTTCCTCCCTACAGATAAGGATAATAGGGCTATGGCGAGGTTGAGTGAAAAGGTTTACACTACTGCCATTTTATCCTTTCAGGCCATCAACTACCAGACTCGTATGGCCAGGTATGTTTTGGCCATCCTTTCTTAGGTTTCCAAAGTGGTTTCTGACCTGCTGGACTCTGAGAGGAAGGCTTTTGCCCTTTCCCTGTTGGGCTGTACCTCTCAAGTTGCTTGCCACTCCATCAAATGCAGAAAAGATGCAGTCAATACCTCCTCGAGGGCTGTTGGCTTTGGTTTAGTTATGAAGTGTTACTCTTGGCTTCATATTCAGGCTTTGCCTGATGTCATTAAAGCCAAACTGTTGGATGCTCCTTTGGAAAATAAAAATTGTTTTGGTGCTGCTGCTTCTGAACTTTTCACATCCTTCTAGGATAAGGGTAAAGCCTTGCATGAGCTGAAATATATTTTTGTTTCTCCTGTTTCCAAGTTTCAGAGAAGTTATCCTTCCAAGTCTGCTTTTGTATGTAGGCAGTCTTGCCCTCCAGTTAAGGAAAAATATGGTTCTTGATGTGTGCCTCCTGCTAAGTCTATTCAGACCTCTACCTCCCAGAAACTGGCTTTTCAGGATAAACCGGGATCCATTTGACAACATGTTTCCCCATTCCCTCGGCCAGGTTCCCTTATCACCCCATCTTTCCTTGTCTCTTCCAAATTGGTTACAGATCACAGCAGACTCTTGGGTTCTGTCCATTATCTTTCAGGCATATTTCATGGTTTGGAAATCCCTTCCTCATTTTTGGGCATTCATCAACCTCCTTGGGAACATCTTCCTCTTTTCCCAGAGGTGCTCCATTCCATTTTGGTTCAGGGCACCTTCAAGCTGTACCTCCTACCCAGGTAGTGAGGAGTACTTATTCCAGAATGTTTTTGGCTCTCAGAAAGGAGGGCACTGGGAGACCAGTTGTGGATCTTTTTCAGCTCAACACTTTTCTCAAGATTCCATCCTTTCAGACGTTGTCTGCAGACTCTATTTCCCTTCTACTATCCCAGGCCTTTTTGGTCTCAGTGGATCTCTAAAATGCCTACCTTCATATCTCCATCCATTCCCTTTTTAGGAAATGCTTGTTTCTTTGTTTCTTCCTTGCATTTTTAGTTCTCTGCTTTGCCTTTTGGCCTCTCTACTTGCCTAAGGGTATTCATCAAATGCATCACTCCTGTCATTGCCTTTTGCTGGATGAGGGGAGTTCAGATCTTTCCCTGTCTAGATGATTTGTTTGTTCAAGATCTTTCCCTGTCTAGATGATTTGTTTGTTCAAGTTCTTCCCCTGACGCTCTGTTTCAGGATTTCAAGCTTACTATTTTCCTGTTACAGGGTCTTCACCATAAACTTCCAAAAATCCTCTTTGATGCCTTCTCAGGATCATATTTTCCTAGGCTGCAGGCTTTAGACCCTCCCCATGCTAGCATCTGTGCCTGCCCCCAAGGCCCTGTGTCTTACTATCTTTTTCCAGTCTCTTCTTCCCCTGGCTTCAGTCATGGTCAGGGAATTTCTCAGGGTTCTCGGGTTTATGGCTTTCACCATTCCTATGCTCCCTTTGGTCAGGCTGCTCATGAGAAAGCTTCAGTGGTACCTCAAATTAGTGTGGCTTCAACCTTGCCATTACCTCTGGACTTGCTAGTACCTTTCCTTCCCTGTGTCAAGCTTGAGCATCAGTGGTGGATTCGTCAACTTTCTGTCATTCTAGGGCCTCCTTTCCAAGCTCCAGTCTCTACTCAAGAGCTTTTTATAGATGCCTCAGAGGATGGGAGTCTCCTTCGGTTCTCTCAGGGTTCAGGGTCTCTGGTCTCTTCATTAGAAGTCAGAGCACATCAGTAAAAAGAAGATGAGGACTCTGCTTCTAGCTCTTCAGGCTTTTCCTCCATCAAAAGTTTTACAGACAGTACCACAGTGCACATGGTATATAAGCAAGCAAGGGGGTACAAGGTCCTATCTTCTTTGCAGACTAGATGTTCTTCATGTTTCACTGTTGCAGTCATCACATTTGGGTTATCTGCTTGCAGTAGCCCTCAGTCTGCCTGATTAACAAAGTCTTGGCTCCTGCGTCAGTTGCTGTCTCTTCTTCCGTGACGTCAGGTCGTCAGGGGTATAAAACATGCAGCCGATGCCATTACATCACTCTTTCTTGCCGTGCGGTGCCAGAAGCAGAAGCAGTTCGCAAGTGCCAGTCGGCCGACTCCTGAAATTTTTGTTTTCAAGTTTCAGAACCGAAGTCTTCAACTAAAAGCTAAGTACCCCGTTGGGGAAACTTTTTGTTTTGCTCTAAACCGATGTCAGTAAAAGTAAATAACTGCATTTCTTGTGGAAAGCAAATACCTCAAAGATTTTCATTCGTACTGTATTTCTTGCCTAGGCCCTGACCACGACGTACCTCGCTGTCAGTTTTGTGTCTTATTTAAACCACAAACTGTCCATCGTCGGTATATTTTCACTTCTAAATATTTTGGTGCTTGGTTCAATTATCCAGATATGTCTTCGGTAAGCCATCCAACTACAGACATTCCGAAAAAACGCAAAGATAAAGACAGAGACAGGCCGCCTAGGTCCAAAGCTGCCAGTTGCCAGTTCGCCGGTACTCAGTGAGGTGCTTTTGCAGCCCCTGATACCCGCTAATTCAGATTTGCAGGCCTTTACTGAGACCCATTCGGATTCCAGTATGCTGCAAGCTGCTTCGATTGTGGAACCTGCGGATGTCTCTACCTTGGATGAGTCCAGAGCCGCTGTGCAGGCACTGGCTTCTGAGGGTGTATTCAGGCCTACTGACTTGCATATTAAACCGATGCTATCTTTTTCTTCAAGGCCTAAAACTCAAACCATGCCTAGAAAACTGATGCCCAAACCGCAGGCCTCTGTGCCTAGAAAACAAATGGTAAGAATGGCTGAAGACCTTATTATTTTAATCAGGGGAACCAACCTTCCCCCTTTAAGAGACCTAGGACTGAGTTTGCTTATGATACTTCTGACCAGGATTCTGAAATTTCTGTTTCCTCTGATGACCAGGATTTACCTTCATCTACCTATGAGGTTTCTGATGCTGAGGACTGCATCCCCCCCCCCCCCCCCCCCGGAGGATTTCTCTTTTGGTGAAACCTTGCATACTCTCAGGGAGCATTTTCTTTGGGAAAGTCAGGATTTCTCTGATTCTAAAAAGAGGCTCAGGGATTTCTTACTGCTGCCCCAGCACAGGCCTTTAGCTATCCCTCCTGTACTAGACATTGTTGATGATACCTTTTTGGAATCTAGTTTGGCCCCTGACTCTTTACCTCCTGCTCCAAGAAAACCTGATATTACAGGGTTCCTGACTCTCACAAGTTCCTTTTCAAAAATCCTACTTTTGGATCCTGAGACCATTTCACAGGGTCCGAAGGGCATCAAAGCTACTACTGCCAATAATCCTTCCCCCTCTGATAGAGACTCCACGGCGCTGGATAGATGGGGTAAGAAGGTATAAACTAATGCAACTTTGGCCATTAGGGCCTTAAACTGCCAGTTTAATATGTTAAAGTATCAGCAGCATATTATTGGATTGCTTAAACAGAAAATGATGTTGATTCCTGATTGTGCTGAAAATAAGGATTTACAGGATTTAATGCATTCTGCTGAACAAGTTGGAAAACATGCTTTGCAATGTGGTTTTGATTCACTAGAGGCATATTGCAGGGCTGCTGTCACTGGGTCTGTACTTGGAAGGCATGCTTGGCTTAAGGAGCAATCCTCGCCAGATCAAGTTAAAGCTAAATTACTGGAGGCTCCCTTAAATCAGGACCACCTGTTTGGCATTAAGGCAGAAGAAGTTCTTAAAAAAATGGAGGAAAAAGCTAAATCTATGCAAACTGTTAAAGATTTCTTACAAGTACAACCTCCAAGATTTAGTAGGCATTGGTCTTCTAAGAATTAGTCCTTTCCTGCCTCTTCCAAACCTTCAGTCCAAACCCAGATCCAGCAGAACACCCAGGCTTCAGTCCCAGGGTATGCACAGGACTAAGTCTGGGAGTAGTAAAACTTCCCCTATGGTAAACTGTCTCAATGATTTCAGTTTTAAACTCCCAAGCACTTCTCAACTGACTGCCCCTTTGGGGGGAAAGGTTGCCTGACATGCAAAAAAACTGGGAGCTCATTACCCGGGACAAATGGGTTTTAAATATTGTGTCCCAAGAATACAGATTTCACTTCCGCATGTTACCAACCCCAAACGGTTGGCCAGATCTACCCCCAAATCAGTGGGCAGAGGCTCAAAAGCAAGTACTCTCTCTTTTAAGCATAAAGGCTATTCAAACCGTACCAGCAGAGGAAAAGAGACAAGGTTTATACTCAAGACTTTTCCTGGTACCCAGAAAAGACAATTCATGGCTTCTTATCCTGGATCTGTCTACTCTAAACACCTTTTTGGTGATTCCAAAATTCAAGATGCTGACTCTTCACCAGTTGTTTCCTATGCTAGGAAAAGATGCCTGGTTGGCAACACTTGACTTAAAAGAAGCATACATGCACATCCCTATCAGGGAGTCTTTTGGAGATACCTACGCTTCAAAGCAGGCTACATGCACTATCAGTTCTCTGCACTGCCCTTTGGCTTATCTACTGCACTCAGGGTTTTCACAAATTGCCTAGCTCCAGTCATTGCATTTTGCAGGCAAAGAAATATTCAAATATACCCATACCTGGATGATTGTCTAATTCAGGCAGAAAGCCAGGACATACTTTTAAATCATCTGGCCTTTGTACAAAGGGTGCTAACTTGTCTGGGGTACATCATAAGCGAAAAGAAATCGCACCTGGTACCCTGTCAACAAATTATATTCCTGGGAGCAAGCTTGAATACAACTTTCCAGATGGCTTTCCTCACGCTAGAGAAACAAATTCATTTGACAACCTACTTCAAACTAGTGGCCATGAAAACCCTGCTATCTGCAAGGCAAATACTGCAAGCCTTGGGGTTCATGGCCTCCTGCATTCTTCTAATTCCATATGCAAGACTGCATATGAGGAAACTACAGTGGTATCTAAAAAGCCTATGGTGTCAACATTCTCAGGATCTAGAAGCAATGATTCCTATCATACCTTGCCTACGCCTAGAGTTTCTTTGGTGGGCAGAGGCTTGCCACCAAAACAAGGGACTACCATTCACTCTACCCCCTGCCACCCAAACCCTAACAACAGACGCATCAGACTATGCATGGGGGGGTACACCTGGCAGGGAAGTGCATTCAGGGCAAATGGAACCCAAGTCAAATGCACCTGCATATCAGTCAAAAAGAAAAGTTAGCTGTACAGAATGCTCTGACAGCCTTCAAGGACCACATTCTTCTAGGACAATTAATGGTAAAGACGGACAACATCACTGTGATGTGGTACATAAACAAGCAGGGGGAGGTACCCATTCTTACCCCCTCTGCAGACTAGCCATGGCATTATGGAACACAGCCTTGAGCTACCAAGTGCATCTACAAGCTCAATTCCTGCCAGGAAAACTAAATACACTAGAAAACGGACTAAGCAGAAACTTTATGGACCCACACGAGTGGAAACTGGAACCAAAGATTTTCAACATGTTGACAAACAAATGGGGGAGCCTAGATATAGACGTGTTTGCCTCCCCCCCAGAACTACCAATTGGACACATTTTGTGCAAGGACTCCCCACAAACAAGCTTGGAAAGTGGATGCTCTGTCCTTCAGCTGTAAAAAACGTATAAGTTTATGCCTTTCTAACTCTGCCTCTCCTCTCCAAAGTCCTACTAAAGATCAAACGGGACAAACCAAGGACGATATTGATTGCACCAGACTGGCCACGCCAATACTGGTGTACCCCCTCTTGCGCAGTGTGTCACTGTTGGCCCCATGGCACCTGCCTCTGACCCCTACCCTGTTGTCTCAGCAGGAGAGCCAGATTCTGCACCCTCAGTTTCAAACCCTGAACCTAGCAGCCTGGCTAATTACCTAATCTCTCCTTTACCATCCCTCAGTAAACTAGTGATGGATATCATTTTAGAGGCAAGGAGGCCTAGTACTAGAAAATCTTATGCTGAAAAATGGAAAAGATTCTGTGCCTGGAACCAGTCACAAAGGAAGAGCACAGCAGCGCCCAACTTACCTCAGATTTTACAATACTTAACTGAGATGCTTCACAAGGGCCTTTCTTTTTCCTCCATCAAAATTCACACCTCAGCCATTTCAGCTCATTATAACACAGAACCTCCCATCTTCTCTCATCCACTGCTCAGGCAGTTCCTCAGAGGGGCCAAAAATTTAAGACCATGCAGGAGAGCCCCACTTCCAGCCTGGGACCTTAACTTTGTATTGGAGAAACTCACTCTTCCTCATTTCGAGCCAGCTGCTAGTGCAGATTTACAATTCCTTTCTTGGAAAACAGCCTTCCTTTTAACAATCACTTCAGCAAGAAGGGTATCTGAATTACAGGCCCTTATGGCAGTGGAGCCTTTCATCATCTTTCATGTGGACAGGGTGTCCCTCAGAACTTATCCCTCCTTCATGCCCAAGGTGGTATCCAGTGTGGCTCTCAATCAGTCCATTCATTTGCCAACCTTCTTTCCTAATCCACAGAACAAAGGGTATTGGATACTGCACTCCTTAGATGTGCACAAACAACTTAGATTTTACTTGGACAGGACTAAACCTCAAAGGAAATCTGACCAACTGCTGGTGGCATTTGCGGCAGGGGCAGAGGGGAAGGCTATTTCAAAGCAAACCATTTCTAAATGGATAGGCCATTGCATTAATTTCTGCTATAAGCACCATGGAAAACCTATCCCACAGGGGATCAGACCCCACTCAAGCAGGGCTGCTTCTACATATACAGCCTTTCTCAGAGGTGTCCCTACCAGGGACATCCTAGAAGCTGCTACCTGGAGTTCTGTACATACCTTCACCGAGCATTACCATTTGCCAATTTTCTATAAATCCAGTGCTGGCTTTGCCACTGCAGTCTTGTAGGGTCTTATAGCTGGTCCTAATGATATCTAAATTCCTCCTCCCATCCTTAGCTTTGGGAATCTACCCAAATGTGATGACTGCAGCAGTGAAACATGAAGAACATAGTACAGTTGTGTACACTTACCATAAATGTAGGTGTTCGAGTTTATTCACTGTTGCAGTCCTAGTTACCCTCCCTCCAGCCTCCTAATTTTTTTGGCTATACCTCTACTCTCCTTTACTATACTTAAAAGCTTTTTGGTGTATTTGCTTTTTTATTGGAGGTATATCCTTGTATATATGTATATATATATGTTTTATTGCTTCCCATTAAGGGGGCACCTGCCATCTAGGGCAAGAAAAACTGATGTAATGGCATCAGCTGCATGTTTTATACCCCTGACGACCTGACATCACGGAAGAAGAGACAGCAACCGATGCAGGACCCAAGACTTTGTTAATCAGGCCAACTGAGGGCTACTGCAAGCAGATAACCCAAATGTGATGACTCCAACAGTGAATACACTCTAACATCTACATTTATGGTAAGTGTACACAACTGTACTTTCTTCAGGTCTTGGATCTAGCTGTTCAGTATCAAGTGACTTTTCAGACAGTTTACATTCCCTTGGAGCACAGTCTAGTGGCAGACTCTTTGAGTGGGTCCAGCACATAAGCTCATGAATGGATGCTCCCCAGAGATGTGTTTCTGAACATTGTCCATCAATGGAGTATTCCTCAGGTAAATTTTTTTGCCTCAACTCTGAACAGCCAACTTCCTGTATTCTGTTCCAGAGTCCCAAATCCTCAGGCTTGGAAAGTGGACAACCCTGTCTTTTTCTTGAAAGGGGATGTTTCTATATGCCTTCCGTCCCCATCCTCCCTTACTATATGATTTGCACAAGATTAGGCAGGACTCTCCCAGAATCTTGCTAGTGACTCTCTTTTGGCCCAGGCAGCATTGGTTCCCCCTTCATTTTCACTTGGCAAGGGGCAATCACCATAGGGTACTTCACAGGGTGGATCTTCACACACAAGTGAAGAGGCGTCTTATCCATCCTTACGTGTTCACTCTTCAACTGATGCTGTGGGTGGTAGGGTTTTGATCACTTTCAGACACTTTATTTCTGTGGATGTGCTTCAGGATTTGCAAGAGACCAGGAAACCCACTACAGGAAATCATATTTGTCCAAATGGAAAAGATTTTCTGTCTGGTACTTCTCTCGCCATCACAATATCCTATCTGTGGAGGTTTCTCTGGTTCTGTCTTACTTGTGTGATTTGCACCATGCTGGGTTAGTGTATTCTTCAGTTAAAGCTCACCTATCAGCAATTTCTGCTTGTCTGCCCTTACATCCTCTTTTGCCCTCTGTTTTTGAGGTCAAGCAATTTCTTAAAGGCGTCCTTCATATCAGACATCCCAAGAAGCCCATTCTGCCTTCTTGAGACATCAGTTTTGCTCTTGAAAAATTGACACATACTCCTTTTTAGCCTGCTTCTTCAGCTTCCTTACAGAATTGTACTTGGAAGACTGTTACTTCAGCCAAGAGAGTTCCTGAACTTCAGTCTCTTGTGGCCATACCTCCTTTCCTAGTTTTCCACAGAGACAGGGTGTCTCTTTCTTTCTGTACTAATCCTTCTTTTATGCCCATAGTAGTTAATGAGCTTTCCGCTAATCATTATATTCCTCTTTGCTCTTTGTTTCCCTTCTCCACAGTCTGCCAGTGAAAAGGTTCTTCACACCTTGGATTTGCATTAACAGTTCAAATATCACTTGGAGAAAACAAGTTATTTGTAAATCTGAGCAGCTTTTGATGATGTTCTTCGTGTTTCACTGTTGCAGTCATAACTGTAGGGTGCTCCTGCCGGCAGGCAGCCCGAGGTCGGCCAGAATCCCAAAGTCTGGGTCCGGCGTCGGCTGTACAAGCTAGTACCCCTGACGTCAGTACGCTTTGGTACATAGCCCTCAGCCGATGCCATCTTCTCCAGTCTTTCTTGCCGTGCGGTGGAAAGCAGCTCGCAAGTCGTTGGTTGGCGATTTTCGAACAGCGTATTTTGTTGTTGTCGGTCCGAAGTTCTTACTTCTCTTCTCAAAGCTAAGTACCCGTTGAATCTTTTTCTTGTTCCTCCGATGTCAGAAAAAGTTAATAATTGTATAGCGTGTGGGAAACAAATACCTCATAAAGATTTCCACTCTTACTGTCTACCTTGCTTAGGCCCTGACCACGACGTTTCTTGTTGTCGGTTCTGTGCCAGGTTCAACTCTCGTACTATCAAGCGCAGGTACGATTGGGCTTTAAATTATTTTGGCAGGCGCTTCAATTATAGAATGTCGGACACTACCGGAGTTCAAAAGAAGCGCAAAGACAAAGACAGGCCTCCGAGGTCCAAACAGGACTCGTTGCAGCTGGAGCCAGCGTCCGGTTCGGCTGTCGTCAGTGAGGCGCTTTTGCAGCCCCTGTCGTCCGCCACTTCTGAACCGATGGCCGGACTCCCATGGGGAGCCATCAAGGCCCACTATTTTAACTGCTGCAGGACCTTCGGACGTCGCTCCTTCAGATGGGTCCGGAACTGCTGTGCAGGTACCGGCTTCTGAGGGGGGTTTTCAGGCCTACTCACATTACTATTTCAAAGGTAAAGGCAAAGACAAAGACTCCTGTTAAGTCTAAAGTTCCTGCTCAAGCTGCTTCTGAATCCACTCCCAAGACACAAAAGCAATTATTAAAGATGGCTGAAGATTTGCTTACAATGATTAGGGGTTCTCACCCCCTCCTGAGAAAAGGCCTCGACAGGATGTTACTCTGGATTCCTCTGACCAGGCTTCTGAATCTTCTGTTTCTTCCTCAGATCAGGACTACTCCTTTCCTCCTTATGAGGATTCGGACGCTGAGGACTCTTTACCCTCGGCCTCTCCGCCTGAGGATTTCTCTTTTGGGGAAACCTTGCATGAGATGAGGGAACATTTTCATTGGGAAGGACAGGAGTATTCTGCTTCCAAGAAGAGGCTTAGGGAATTTCTTCTTCTTCCTCAGCATAGGCCTTTAGCTATCCCTCCTGTTTTGGACATTGTAGATGATGCTTTTTCTGAGGCTAATTTGAATCCTGATTCCGTGCCTCCTGCTCCTTCTAAGCCTGATAGATTTTATAGGGTTCCTGACTCTCATTTATTTTTATTTAAAAACCCTTCTGCGGATCCTGAAACTATTTCTCAGGGCTCTAAGGCTGCTAAGGTTGCTACTTCTAAAATCCTATTCCCTCTGAGAAGGATTCTCGTGCTTTAGACAGGTGGGGAAGAAAGGTATATACTTCTGCTACCCTGTCTGTAAGGGCTTTAAATTGCCAGTTTCATATGTTTAAGTATCAGCAATTTCTTTTGTCTGTTTTAAAGCAAAAGCTTGCTTCCCTTCCTGCTTGTGCAGAGGATAAGGAACTTCAGGATGTCTTGCATGCTACTGAACAAGTGAACAAGCATAGTTTACATTGTGGTTTTGATGCTTTGGATGCTTCTTGCAGGGCTGCAGCCTCTGGTACTGTTGTCAGGAGACATGCCTGGCTTCGTGAACAAAGTTTACCTGAACAGGTTAAGGCTAAGTTATTAGATGCCCTGTTCAACATGATGTTCTTTTGGATCCAAGGCTGAGGAAGTTATTAAAAGATGGAAGAAAAGGCAAAGTCTATGCAGACTGTAAAAGATTTCTTGCAAGTTCAGCCTCCTAGATTTTCCAGGAATTGGCCCTCTAAAAATTGGTCCTTTCCCACGTCTGACAGGCCTCAAAGGGGAAGATATAGGCGCTCCAGGGGTCGTGGTCAAGGTCAGGCCTCTTACAGATCTAGACAATGGACTGCTTCTTCACCTAGAGGGGAGAAGACAGATCCCAATCTCAAAGAAAGCAAACTCAATGACTCTCTCGGTTGGGCTACAGGACCCCTTCACCTGGATGCCCCTCTCGGAGGAAAACTGTCTCTTTTTTACAGAAATTGGACTCATATTACCCAGGACAGATGGGTATTGGACGTGATTTTAAATGGTTACAAATTCCACTTTCACACTTTGCCAAGGGCTCACGGTTGGCCAGATCTGCCAAAACATCAATGGTCAGAGGCCTTAACTCAAGTGGATGCTCTTCTGGCCATGAGAGCCATAGAGCCTGTTCCACTCGGGGGATGGGAAAGGGTTTTATTCAAGACTGTTTCTGGTTTCCAGAAAACAAAACTCATGGAGACCTATTCTGGACCTTTCTGTGTTAAACACCTTTTTGGAAATTCCAAAATTCAAGATGCTTACTCTGCAGCAACTAATTCCAATGCTCTCTCAGGACGCCTGGATGGTGACATTGGACTTAAAGGAAGCCTATTTACATATTCCCATCAGGCAAGAACGCAGGAAATTCCTCAGGTTCAAGGCAGGTTCGAGGCACTTTCAATTCTCTGTACTGCCCTTTGGTTTATCTACTGCCCAGAGTCTTTACCAAGTGCCTGGCACCAGTAGTGGCTTACTGCAGACTTCAGGGGATCCAGATTTACCCCTATTTGGACGACTGCCTTATTCAGGCAGACAGCAAAGATCTTCTGCTTCAACATCTGGACTTTGTTCAACGTCTTCTCCTCCTACTGGGATTCTCAGTGAACACAAAAAAGTCACATTTGATCCCTTCTCAACAAAGGGTATTCTTGGGAGCCCTCTTAAATACAACCTTACAAAGGGCCTTCCTCACTCCAGAAAAACAAACTCAGCTGGCTTCTACTTTCAGCACCTTAGCAACTCTATCTCAGCTCACTGCAAGGAAATTCCTGCAGGCTCTGGGCTACATGGCTTCCTGCATTCTGTTGATTCCAAACGCAAGGCTTCACATGAGAAAGCTTCAATGGTATCTGAAAAGTGTATGGTCACAGCATTACCACGATCTGGATATTCTGATTCCTCTGATCCCCTGCCTTCAGAGGGAGTTCCTCTGGTGGTCCAGGGTATGCACTTTAAACGAAGGAAAGCCTTTTCGTCTTCCTCAACCTACTCAAATCCTAACCACGGACGCCTCGGATTATGCTTGGGGAGCACACTTTCTAGACAATTGCCAGCAGGGAACCTGGACAAAGGACCAGCTTCACTGGCACATCAATCTGAAGGAAATGTTGGCAGTTCAAAATGCCCTTCTAGCCTTCAAGAACCTTTTGCAACCAGGGCCTCTGCTAATTCGCACAGACAACACCACGGTCATGTGGTACATCAACAAGCAGGGGGGTTCTCATTCGTACCCCCTTTGCAGACTAGCTATGGCTTTATGGGACACAGCTCTAAATTTGAATCTACATCTCCAGGCTCAATTCATTCCAGGGAAACAGAATCTCTTAGCAGACAGCCTGAGCAGAAACATTTCAGATCCTCACGAATGGATGCTAGACACCAACTTATTCAACAGGATTACTGCAGTTTGGGGATGTCCCCAGATAGATCCGTTTGCATCCCATCTCAATCATCAGCTGCCTCGCTTTTGCACCAGGTCCTTCCACAAAACAGCTTGGAGAGTGGATGCCCTGTCCTTCAGCTGGAGAAGCCTTTCAGCATATGCCTTCCCTCCTCTTCCTCTACTACCTCGGGTATTACTGAAGATAAAGCAGGACAAGCCCAAGTTCCTCATCTTGATTGCTCCAAATTGGCCTCGACAGTTTTGGTATCCAACTTTAAAGCACCTGTTCTTGGGGCCTCCTTGGATTCTCCCTCTGAACCCTTTGCTTTTGTCCCAGCATCAGGGTCAGTTACTACATTCCAACCTCAAGACCCTTTGCCTGGCAGCTTGGCTCTTCAAAGGAATTTGATTTCCTCTAGTCTTCCCAAACAAGTTTTGGATGTTATTTTGGAAGCTAGATGGCCTAGCACTAGGAAATCCTATGCCTCTAAATGGAAGAGGTTTTGTATTTGGATGCAGGACCGAGGCTCGGATCCTCTGGTACCTGATCTCTCTTTTATTTTGCTTTACCTTTCGGAACTTTTATCTAAAGGACTTTCTTTTTCTTCCATTAAGATTCATGCTTCTGCTATTTCTGCGCATTTCAGTTCTGATCCTCCTGTTTTTTCTCATCCTTTGGTGAAGCAATTCTTGAGGGGCTAAAAATTTGCGGCCTCCCAGGACCCCTCCTGTCCCTGCCTGGGATCTTAATTATGTTTTAGAAAAACTTACTTTGCCTCCTTTTGAGCCTGCTGCATCTTCAGATATTAAGTTTTTATCTTGGAAGACTGTTCTTTTATTAGCATTGACCTCTGCCAGAAGGGTCTCAGAGTTGCAAGCTCTCATGGCTGTGGAACCATACCTTATTTTCCATCAGGACAGAGTATCCTTGAGGACCAATCCTACATTCATGCTAAGGTGATTTCGAAAGTGGCTTTAAATCAGACAATTCACCTTCCTACTTTCTTTCCAAATCCTCAAAATAAAGGGGAAAGGATTTTGCATTCATTAGATGTGCACAGACAGTTACGATTTTACCTGGACAAGACTAAAGAGTTCAGAAAGTCTAATCAATTGTTTGTTTCTTTTGCCTCCAGTTCTCTTGGAAAACCTATTTCTAAACAAACTATTTCCAAATGGATTGCTTATGGAATCAGATTTTGTTACACTCATCATGGGAAACAGTTTCCAGGTACCATTAGAAGTCATTCTACTAGAGCAGCTGCCACTTCTACAGCTTTCCTCAGAGGAGTCCCTACCAAGGATATCTTGGAAGCTGCCACTTGGAGTTCTGTGCATACTTTTTCCAAGCACTACAATCTCCCCCTGTTTTCTAAGACCAGGGCAGGCTTTGCCTCTGCTGTCTTGCAGGGTATTCTTGCCTCCTTCTTCTATCTAAAGCCTCCTCCCCTTTTACACTGCTTTGGGATTCCACCCTACAGTTATGACTGCAACAGTGAAACACGAAGAACATAGTGCAGTTGTGTACACCTACCATAAATGTAGATGTTCGAGTGTCTTCGCTGTTGCAGTCGGGGTTTCCCTCCCTCCTATCCCCTCTTTTTTCTCCCTTTTCCTTTTTTGTGGTGTATTTGTGTTTCCTTGTTGGATTCATTTTTGTTTTGTTGGGGACTTCTGACATCTAGGGCAAGAAAGGCTGGAGAAGATGGCGTCGGCTGAGGGCTATGTACCAAAGCGTTCTGACGTCAGGGTACTAGCTTGTACAGCCGACGCCGGACCCAGACTTTGGGATTCTGGCCGACCTCGGGCTGCCTGCCGGCAGGAGCACCCTACAGTTATGACTGCAACAGTGAAGACACTCGAACATCTACATTTATGGTAGGTATACACAACTGTACTTTCTTCGTGTTTCACTGTTGCAGTCATCACACTTGGGTTGTCTTGCCAGGGGTAGGCCTTAGTCGGCCCAAATACCAGAGGCTTAGTATTTCTGCATTGGTTGCTGACGCTCCAGGACTGACGTCAGGTTGTCAGTGGTATAAAATCAGGTAGCCGACGCCATTACATCAGTCTGAGCCCGAAGCAGAAGCAGTTCGCATGGGTGCCGGTCAGCTGCTACCTGAGTTTTGTTTCTGAATTGAACTTGAAGTTTTCTAAAGCTAAGTACCCCATTGGGGATCCTTTTTTCTTGCTCTAACTGATGTTAGAAAAAGTTAACAATTGTTTCGCCTGTGGAAAGCAAATACCACACCGAGACTTCCATTCTTACTGCGTCACTTGTTTAGGCCCAGACCACGACGTCCCTGGCTGTCACTTTTGTGCTTTGTTCAACGCCAGAACTATATGTCGTCAGGCCCTTATTGTAGCTAAATATTTTCACTCTCAATCCTCGTATTCCGATATGGCCAAATCCGACTACCAATCTTCTGAAAAAATGTAAGGATAAAGACAGAGACAGACCACACAGGTCCAAAACGACGACACTTCCGTTAAGCAAGTCGTCAGTTCTCCGGTCCTCAGTGAGGTGCTTTTGCAGCCCCCCTGATGCCCACTTCTGGGGATTCGCAGGCTGCTACCAAGACCCGTTCGGAGTCCAGTATGCCCATGAGACTCTTCTTCGGCTAGGGATCCTGCGGATGTCTCTACCTTGGATGGGTCTGGAGCTGCTTAGCAGACACCGGCTTCCAAGGAAGTTCTTCGCATTACTGATACTAGACACAAACCGACGATTTCTTTCACGTCTTCAGTTCTTTCTAAAACTACCAAGTTACTAAGGCCCAGGGTACGAACTACGCCTAAAAACTGAAGATCCAAGCTCAGGCACCTGCTTCCATACCTCAGTCTCAAATGCTTAAAATGGCAGAAGACCTTATTATGCTTATTTGGGGAAGCCAGGCTACCCCTTCCAAAAGAAAGAGACTTGTTCCCAGTAGTTTTATCTGAACAGGAGTCCGATGACTCTGAGGTTTCTGAAAATGAAGACATGTAACCCCTCTCAGCTTATGAGGATTCTGATGCAGAGCAATCCATTCCTTCTGGCTCTCCTCCCGAGGAATTTTCATTTGGTGAAACCCTGCATACTTTAAGGGAACATTTCAAATGGGAGTGTCAGGACTATCCTCAGTCAAAAAAGACACTTAGGGAATTCTTAGATTTACCACAGCACAGACCTTTAGCCATTCCTCCTGTCCTGGATGTTGTGGATGATGTTTTTATGGAATCCAATTTGACTCCTGACACCCTTCCTCCTGCTCCCAGGAAACCTGACCGGTACTACAGAGTCCCTGACTCTCTCAAATTCCTTTTCAAAAATCCTACTGCTGACCCAGAGGTCATCTCCCAAGGACCTAAAAGAATTAAAGCAACCTCAGCTAAGAATCCCACCCCCTCAGACAGGGATTCCCAAACTTTAGACAGATGGGGTAAAAAAGTATACACCTTTGCAACTCTCGCTATTAGAGCACTAAATTGTCAGTTCCACATGCTGAAATATTAGCAGCATACCATGGAACTCCTCAAACAAAAAATATCTTCCTTTCCTGTTTTGTGCAGAAAATAAAGAATTACAGGAGCTTATGCACTCTGCAAGCCAAGTTACTAAGCATACCTTGCAATGTGGCTTTGATGCCCTAGAAGCATCTTGCAGGGCAGCAGTCACTGGTTCTGTCCTTAGAAGGCATGTTTGGCTTAAGGAACAGACCTTGCCAGACCATGTCAAATCAAAATTATTGGGCGCACCATTGAATAAAGTCAATTTGTTTGGCACAAAGGCAGAAGAAGTCTTAAAAAAAGATGGAAGAAAAAGCTAAATCTATGCAGACAGTTAAAGACTTCTTACAGGTCCAGCCTCTGAGGTTCAGTAGGCATTGCCTATCAAAGCACTGGTCCTTTCCAGCCCCCTCAAGTCCAGTTCAGCCAAGACCCAGGGTAAGCAGACCCCCCCCCCCCCCAAACAGCAGTTCAGGGAATGCAGAGATCTAAGCAATGGAGTTTCTCCTCTTCAAAGACAGGGAGTGCTAAGCTACCCCCTTATTGTAAAAACTCACAATGACTTTACACCTCCACCCCTTACCTCTGCCCAGCTGCTTGTGCCCTTAAGAGGAAAACTCTCCTTCCATGCAAACAACTGGGCCTCTATTACCAACGACTAATGGGTCCTCAACATAGTGTCCCAGAGATACAAATTGTATTTCCACACTCTGCCAACCCCAAAACGGTTCCCCGATCTTCCTCCAAACCAGTGGGCAGAGGCCAAAAAGCAAGTCCATTCCCTGCTCTCCATGAGGGCAATACAGCATGTACCTGCAGACCAGATAGGCCAAGGTTTCTATTCCAGTCTCTTCCTGGTACCCAGAAAAGAGGGCACCTGGCGCCCAATCCTCGATCTATCCATTCTAAACACCTTTCTGGTGATACCAAAATTCAAAATCCCACCTTCCAGCAGCTTCTTCGTATGCTTTACAAGGATGCTTGGTTAGCCACCCTAGACCTAAAAGAGGACTACCTACACATCCCCATCAGGGAATCCTGCAGGAAATATCTACGTTTCAGGGCAGGATCCATGCACTTTCAGTTCTCTACGCTTCCCTTTGGCTTATCCACTGCTCCAAGAGTTTTCACAAAACGCGTGACTCCAGCCATTGCTTTTTGCAGACACAAAAATATTCAAATTTACCCCTACGTAGACGATTGCCTGATTCAGGCAGACAGTTATGAAAGGCAGTTACAGCACCTGACCTTTGTAAAGGACCTACTGACCCCCCTGGGGTATACTATCAATGAAAAGAAATCAAAACTAGTCCCCATACAAAAATTTGTATTCATGGGAGCAAGCCTGGACACAACCTCCCAGATGGCATTCCTTACTGCATAAAAACAAGCCTACCTGACAGGCTACTTCTCTCAACTAGCCACCAGAACCTGGTTATCAGCAAGGAAAATCCTGCAGGCTGTAGGGTTCATGGCCTCCTGCATTCTACTCATTCCATATGCCAGACTGCATATGAGGAAACAACAATGGTACCTAAAAAGCCTTTGGTGTCAACACTCTCAAGACCTGGAAAGTATCATACTTATGATACCCTGGGTAAGGAAAGACTTTCTTTGGTGGGCAGCAGCATGCAACCACAACAAAGGACTTCCCTTCTCACAAACCCATGCTGCCCAGACCCTCACTACAGATGCATCAGTCTATGCCTGGGGTGCACACCTGGACAGCAGGTGCATTCAGGGCCATTGAAGCCCAAATCAAATACATCTGCACATCAACCAAAGAGAGATGCTAGCTGTTCAACACTCCCTGACAGCTTTCAGACTCCTACTCTCCCCGGGGCCTCTAGTGATCAAAACAGACAACACCACACTGATATGGTATATCAACAAGTAGGGAGGGACTCACTCTTACCCCTCTGCAGGCTTGCCATGACCCTTTGGCACATAGCCTCAGCCATGCAAATACACCTGCTAGCACTATTCGTGCCAGGCTCCCTAAACTCCCTGGCAGACAATTTAAGCAGAAACCTGCTAGACCCACACAAGTGGCAGCTAGACCACAAAACCTTCAACCTTGTAACCCAGAAATGGGGCACCCCGAAGGTGGACCTCTTTGCCTCCCATTCCAATCATCAGCTCAGCAAATTTTGCACCAGGGATACCTCGCAACAAGGCCTGGAAAGTGGATGCTCTAGCCTTCCAATGGGTAAACATCTCCATCTATGCATTTCCCCCTCTACCACTCACTTCAAGGGTACTGCTCAAAATAAGGGAGGAAAAACCAAGGGCAATCTTGATTGCCCCAGACTGGCTACGCCAGCACTGGTACCCACTGCTGCACAGCCTGTCACCCGTTACCTACCTCAGATCCCAACACTTTTGGCCCAGAAGAATGGAGAATTCATGCATCCACGATTGCAGACTCTGAACCTGGCTGCCTGGCTTTATTCCCTGACCTCTCCTCCAGCTGCCAGCCTAAGCAAACAAGTCCTGGATGTTATACGTGAGGCCAGATGTCCCAGCTGGATCCAGCCTAAGGGAGCCAAAACAGCACAGCCCTCCTTGCCTCTCATCCTGGATTACCTAGCAGACCTACTACACAGGTGTCTATCCTTCTCTTCTATTAAAATTCATGCCTCTGCCATCTCTGCTCATTACAGCACAGAGCCACCTCTCTTTTTACACCCTCTCATCAAACCGTCCCTAAGAGGGGCAGACAACTTAAGGCCAGCCAGAAGAGCTCCTATCCCAGCTTGGGACCTTAACTTTGGGTTGGAAAAAAACACCCTACCCCGCCCCTTTGAGCCTGCAGTTTCAGCAGAGTTAAAATTCCTCTCTTGGAAAACAGCCTTGCTTCTGGCCGCCACTTCAGCTAGAAGAGTTTCAGAGCTACAAGCACTCATGGCTGTAGAGCCCTTCATCATTTTCCAAGCTGACAGGGCCTCCCTCAGGGCTAACCCATCCTTCATGACTTAAAGTGGTGTCCAGTGTGGCTCTCAACCAATCCATTCATTTGCCCACCTTTTTCCCTAACCCACGAAACAAGGTGGAAAAGATTCTGCACTATCTAGATGTGCACAGACCACTCAGATTCTATCTGGATAGGACTAAATCCTTTAGAAAAACTGACCAATTGCTAGTCAGCTTCGCAACAAGGGCAGAGGGCAAGGTCATAACCAAACAAGCAATCTCCAAATGGATAGCACACTGCATCCATTTCTGCTACAAACAGCACAGGGAACCACCCCCAAAGGGGGTCAGGACGCATTCCACCAGGGCAACCTCCACCTCTGCAGCTTTTTTTAGAGGGGTCCCCACCAGGGACATCCTGGTGGCTGCAACATGGACGTCTGTTCATACCTTCACCATGCATTACCACCTGCCTATCTTCTCCAAATTCAGGGCAGGCTTTGCCACCGCCCTCTTGCATGGCATCCTAGCCAGCCCCCAGTATTCTTGACTGCCTCCACCCTTTTCTTCAGCTTTGGGAATCAAACCAAGTTTGATGACTGCAACAGTGAAACACAAAGAACATAATACAGTTGCGTACAATTACCATAAATGTAGATGTTTGAGTGTATTCACTGTTGCAGTCCTGGTTTCCCACCCTCCATCCCTCTTGTCTTTCTCTCTCTCTCTCTTTCTCTCTTCTTCCAGGAAATGTTTGGTATTTACTTTCTACTGGTGGTGTTCTTCCACCATAACCTAGCTCCCTATTTGGGGGCTCCTGACAGTTGGGGCAAGAAAAACTGATGTAATGGCATCGGCTGCCTGATTTTATACCACTGACGAACTGACGTTAGTCCTGGAGTGACAGCAACCGACGCAGAAATACTAAGCCTTTGGTATTCGGGCTGACTGAGGGCTACCCCTGGCAGGATACCCCAAGTGTGATGACTGCAACAGTAAATACACTCGAAGATCTATATTTATGGTAAGTGTTCATAACTGTACTTTTCTTTTCATCCTAGGTCTTTAGGTGTGGCTGTTTCTAAGAAAACCATTTCCTTCTGGATTTCTAAGGCCATTTTCTTTTGTTATTCTTTTCATGGAAATGTCTTTTCTCACTAGTAAAGGCTTGCTGTTGGTTCCTCTGGTTCATATGTGGGTACTAGGCTATCTGCCCGAAAGCATTTATAAGCCTAGCCAGAATGTGTTGGCTTTCGCCGCCCCCTTAGGTTAGTTCCCTGTGCCTCTGTCCAGCAGAGCCACTGAAGTGATCCCTGAGGTAAACTTTCTGTTTCCCATCCACTCGTCAAGGTTTCTTTTGAAGAGTGTAGCGAGGAGCTCTGCCTAATGTAGATTGGAATCTTGTTCCAAAGCATGGAAAGTCTCTGGGACAGGAATCTATCCCTCCAGCACATCCTATTTATTGTTGTGGTGAAGTTTAGATCCCTAGAGCATGTGGCGTGAGGGATAAGTTTTTCTTTAGGTGGAGCATGTCTATCAATTCTGGGTTGGACATGGCCTTGTATGTCAGGCAGAGATCACCTCTGAGTAGGCAGTATGCAAGTGAGTACAACTGGGGTTTCTTCAGTCGAGCTGCATAGGGTATCTGTTTGAGGTAATTTATCCTCTTGGTGAGGTACTTCTGTGGTCTTTCCAGCTGTTGCAGGTGTCTTGTAAGGTCCATCCCAAATGGGCCGTTGTACTCTAAGATGGGTCTGATGAGTGATGAGTAGAGGGGCACAGTGACCTCTTATGATCTGGATGCGAACCCTTTTGTGATTAGGCGGACCACGTAGAAGGATTTTCTAACCACTTTGACAATATGATTATCAAAGGTGAGATTACTATCTACTTGGGTCCCCAGATCCCTTATTACGTCTTCCGTATTTAGGGGACTACCACCTATGTGGTAGTTTGTGCGTACTTTGTTTTTTCCAAAGGGGATGACTATGCACTTTTTGGCATTTAGCTTGAGGCCATGATTTTGACACCAGGTATCCGTCTCAGTGAGACCCTTTTGGAGGATGTCTGTGTCAGCTGGAGAGTCAATTATAGCCCCTAGTTTGCAGTCGTCTGCAAACTTGGTCAGCCATAGTCCTCCTGTGCTTGCCTGTACCTCTGAGAAGTATATGCCGAACAGGAGGAGTCCTGGGACTGAGCTCTGGGGAACGCCACTTGTAACCGGTTTAGAGTCAGACCTAGCTCCCGCAACTCTTACCATGTGGGTTTTGTCCGTGAAACAGTTGGCAACCCATCTTGTGACGTAGGGGTTTATGTTCAGGCTGGTGAGCTTGTCTATAATACCAGAATGGGGAATGGTGTTGAAGGCCTTAGCGAGGTATAGGTAGGCTGTGTGTACCAGCTTTCCCTTGTCTATAGCCTTGGTAACTGTCTCAAAGAAGTCCACCAGGTTTAGGTGGCATGATTTGCCCTTAACAAAGCCAAACTCGGTAGGGTCCAGTGTTTGAAGGTTCCCAATGTCTCTGTTAATGAGTTCCGTGATGAAGCACTCCATAGCTTTGCAGACCAAGTTAGTCAGGTTTATAGGGCGATAGTTCCTGGGGTCTGTTATGGCTCCACCTTTGTGGAGCGGAATAACCGTTGCTGTGCGCCACTCTATGGGTAATGTAGCCTGTGGAGAGGCTGAGTTTGAACAGCGTGTTTAGGTGAGGGGTTAGTTCGTCTTTGAGCTCGTGTAGGACGCAGCCTGGGACACCGTCCGGTCCCATTGATGCTATGTTTTTGGCTTTGGAGAGGGCTGTTTTAACCTGGGTGTCTGTAATTTCAGAGACTCTACATTCTTCTGGTATGGTTATGGGCCCTTTTGGGGGTGAGAGAGAGGTAACATTTGCGCTGAACCTGTCTGCCAGGATGTTGGCGATATCGGTCGGTTCAATGTATTTTGTGCCATTCTGCACTAACTCTGAGCAGATCTGACATAGCTTCTTGACATAGCTAAAGAGTGCCTTGTGGTTATCTTTGGAGTCCTTGGCAATTTTTCTTTCAAAGCTCGCCTTGGATGATTTTATGAGGGATCGTAGTTTCTTGCTGATACTGATCAGGGATGTCTTCTCTTCTTGGGATTTTACTCTTTTCTGTTCTAGTTTCCTCCTTCTATTGTATAGCTTGTTTATGGCAGGAGTCCACCAGACTGGTTTCCTTTTCTTGGGGGAGTAAGTCTTGGTTTTGCTTGGGATGGCACGATCCATGCATTCTTGTAGCTGCCGGTAGAATGCATTAGTAAAGGATTCTGCAGCTTGGACAGTGTTATCCTTCAGCATGGGGGCTTTGAAACTTTCCACCTCGGTCTTAAGTAACGTGAAGTTTGCTTTGAAAAGTGTTTCACAGTGGCTTTCTTGTTCGGGGGTGGGGGCGGAATATGGA
Source organism: Protopterus annectens (assembly GCF_019279795.1). Taxonomy (NCBI): domain Eukaryota; kingdom Metazoa; phylum Chordata; order Ceratodontiformes; family Protopteridae; genus Protopterus; species Protopterus annectens. The sequence goes on from NC_056734.1 coordinate 566,559,040, forward strand.
TATCCAAACTGATTTGTTTATGGTCAGATCTAACCAGTGAGGGGTTAACCTCTGGTGTGGAACAACGGTCACCCATGTTGGTGATGACCAGGTCCAATATGTTGTCACCTCTGGTGGGAGTGTTGACCAGTTGAACCAGGGCGTTTGAGTTTATAAATTCTAGGAAAAGTTGGGGCAAGGGAGTTAGTACTTGAGTAGTTCTCCCAGTTATTGTTTGGGTAATTGAAATTTCACAATATTAGGGTGTTTGGTAGAACCTTTATGTTTCCCAGTGTTTCCAGAAATGCGGAATGGGGGTCCTGGGACATGGTGGGTGATCTGTAGCAGGCTACAATTTGAATTTCAGTTTTGCCCATTGTTAGTTGCACGTGGATGATCTCTGAAGCATCGTGCTGTGCCACTAACCTGGAGGTGTTGGTATCCTTGATGAAGATGGATACACCCCCACCTTTTGTATTTTGGTTTGCGTTCTGTGGCCGAAATGGTGTTTTTTTACCAAGGGGCTGGATACCAATTCCATTCTTGAGGCTGCTACTTTGTCCTCTGTTCATACTTTCACTAAGCATTAAAAGTTGGATGTCATGTTCAGGGCCATAGCTGGCTTTGCCAGGGCTATCCTGTATGGGTTTCTGGAGGCCTCTTCCATGCCATCTTCCTCCCAAGCTTCCTCTTGAGCTTTTGTACTGTCTGTTAGGTTGTGAGGACTGCAGCAGTGATATGGAAGGACATAGTACAGTTATGTAAAATCTTACCATAGCAGTAGATGTTCTTCTGTTCACTGTTGCAGTATTTGCACCCTGCCTCGTACCCCCTCTTCTTCAGTCTTATTCTTTCTTGCCCTCCTAGCCAAAGGACTCTTCCTTTTTCTCATCTGGATACACATGTTTTTCCTTGTCCCTAGGGACATTCTGTTCCTTCTGGGGGCTGTTTCAGTTCTGAGTGTGTGCGTCCTTATGTTACCTTTGTGCCCAACATCTTGTGCGTGGATCATTCGTGTGATGTATAATGCGCATTAGTAATAAAAGCTTTGGTATACTGGCTGGGCATTGGGGTATCCTCGGCAGGAGATCCCTTAGGTTATGAATACTGCAACAGTGAACAGAAGGACATCTACTGTTATGGTAAGATTTTACACAATTGTACTTTCTCATATTACAATATCTGTGTGAGTTATGAAACTATGGCCTTTCTCATTCCTTTGTCAAGATTCATTTATTGGCCATTTCAGCATGTCTGCCCATGGAGCCTCCTTTTTCAGTGTACTGTCATGTCAAAATGTTCATGAAAGTGGTTTTGCATAAGAGTCCTAGAGAATCAGAGGTCCCTCCATCAGATCTAATTTTGTGTTAGAAAAGCTAAAACTTGGTCCATTTAAATTAGCTAATCTGGCTGACTTTAGGTTCTTGATATGGAACACAGTTTTACTGATTGCTCTGACCTCTGCAAGAAGGGTGTTGGAGTTGTAAGCTGTTATGGTGAGTCAATCCTCTCTCATTTTCCACAGGGACAGGGTTACTTTGAGAACTAATCCTTCTTTCATACTTACGTGGTATGTGAGTTTTCTTTAAGCCAAACTGCCCATCTGCCTGTTTTCTTTCCTGAACCTAAAATGTGAGAGAAAGGGTACTCCATGCCTTGGTTGTCCACAGACAACTTGGGTACTGTCTTGACAGAACTAAGTCTTTCAGATCTTCTGATTAATTGTTCATTTCTTGTGAAGATAAGAAGAAAGGGCAACCTGTGTCAAAACTGACAGTTTCCAATTGATTGTCTAAAGCTGTTATCTTTTGTTATACTCATCTTAACAAATCTTTTTCAAGCAGGGTCCAAGGCCCACTCTACCAGATCCTTGGCTTTATCTATGGCTTTTTGGAAAGTGTTTGATTCTAGAAGTATTCTAGAAGCTGCTACTTGGTCCGCTGTGCATACTTTACAAAGCACTACAAGCTTGATTACTTCTCTAGGTCTAGATCAAGTTTTTCTAAGATCATTTCCTTGGGGCTCCTAGACAGTTCTCCTTCCACTTCCCAAATAGAGGTATGGTAATCTACCCATATAACTAAGGCTACTGCAGCAGTGATCAATATGAAGAATAGAGGACAATTGTGTAAGTTGAACACACCTTAACAGTTTGAAGGATCACTGCTGCAGGAGCCACTCCCTCCCTCATCCCCCTAGGTTTTTAGTGTTTTTTTTTTATGCCAGGGTGTGGGCATATATTTATTTTATTGTTCCTAGCTTTTTCCTTTCAGGGGCCAGCCTTCCTCTCTGTGCTGGCAGGAAAGCTATGAAGGGCTCCACTCCCGAACTTCTCATTTAGTCAGCTCAGGTCGAGGTGCTTGACAGTTTGGGCACATGGAAGGTGCCCTGAAGCTTTGGAAGCTGGATGGCTGTTATATCCTTGTCAGGATATAACCCCCAGCCATTATAGCTAAGGCTGCTGCAGCAGTGATTATTCAAACATCTACATTTTGCTAAGTTCAACCAACACAATTGTACTTTGTTCATATTTTGTGATGACAGTCCCTTCTGATCCTGTTTCTGCTCTTTTTGAGGGTTGTGTATTGTATACTGTTGTCCAGTTATTTGCTATCCAAGGGATGTACATCCTCTATGATTAGGATTTGTCTGTTTTTTTTTCTCCAGAAGATTAGGATTAGTCTGCTTTTGTTCCTCCAGAAGAATGAATGGTTCGTCATTGTCCAACATCCACTTCACTGGCAGTTAAGTAGGAATGCATACATGATGGATCGTACACCATATGGTTAAGCTAGATACCAGTCTGACAACATTATTTGCTTTTGGTAATTTAACTATGTGACTGACTTGTGATTCTGATGGCAGTCAGTTCAGTCAACGTTGAGGTGTACCCATATTTTCCATTTTGAAGACCAATAAATATTGCTTCTGCTTTATGGCAGCATTTTCTATCATTGTTGAGCTTTGAACTTAACAATGGACCCTTATTAGCAAGCAGTGATTACTCAAAATACCATTAAGAGGATGTTCTTCGTGTTTCACTGTTGCAATCATTACATTTGGGTTATTTTCTTGCAGGTAGCCCTCAGCTGGCCTGATTAACAAAGTCTTGGGTCATGCATCGGTTGCTGTCCCTTCTTCCATGATGTCAGGTCGTCAGGGGTATAAAACATGCAGCCGACGCCATTACACCAGTCTTTCTTGCCTTGCGGTGCCTAAAGCAGAATCAGTTCGCAAGTGCCGGTCGGCCGACTCCTGAAATTTTCGTTTTCGAGTTTCAGAACTGAAGTCTTCAACTAAAGCTAAGTAACCCGTTGGGGAAACTTTTTCTTGCTCCTTACCGATGTCAGTAAAAGTTAATAATTGCATTGCTTGTGGAAAGCAAATACCTCATAAAGATTTTCATTTGTAATGTATTCCTTGCCTAGGCCCTGACCATGATGTACCTTGCTGTCAGTTTTGTGCTTTATGTAATCGACGCACTAGCCGTTGTCAGTATATGTTCGCCTCTAAATATTTCGGTTCTCAGTGTAATTACCTTGAAATGTCGTCAGTTAGCCATCCGATTACCAGGATTCCGAAAAAACACAAAGATAAAAACAGAGACAGGCCACAGAGGTCCATAACTGCCGACGACGCTTCTCCTAAGCCAGTCGCCAGTTCGCCGGTACTCAGTGAGGCGCTTTCACAGCCCCTGATGCCTGCTACTTCTGATTCGCAGGCCTCTACTGAGACCCATTCGGAGTCCGGTATGCCGCGAGATGCTTTAACTATGGAAACCGTGGATGTCTCTACCTTGGATGGGTCCGGAGCCGCACTGCAGGCACCGGCTTCTGAGGGTGTATTCAGGCCAACGGACTTGCATATTAAACCAACGCCTTCTTCTTCACTTAGGCCTAAATCTCGAACTATGCCTAAAAAAACGACGCCCAGGCCACTTGTTCAGGCCTCTATGCCTAAAAACAATTGATAAGAATGGCTGAAGATCTAATAACTCTAATCCGGGGTAGCCACCCCCCCCCCCCTCCTTCTAAGAGGCCTAGGACTGAAGTTGTTTATAAATCTTCTGACCAGGATTCTGTTTTTTTCCTGATTCTTCTGATGATCTGGACTTGCCCTTATCTACTTATGAGGATTTTGATGCAGAGGACTCCATTCCCTCTGCTTTCCCCGCCAGAGGATTTTGCTTTTTGGGAAACCTTACATACTTTAAGGGAGCATGTCCACTGGGAAAGTCAGGATTTTTCTGATTCAAAAAAGAGGCTTAGGGATTTCTTACTCCTACCTCAACATAGGCCTTTAGCTATTCCTCCTGTACTAGACATCGTTGATGATGCTTTTTCGGAATCTAGTTTGGCTCCTGATTCCTTGCCTCCTGCTTCCAGAAAACCTGATAGATACTACAGGGTCCCTGAGTCACACAAGTTCCTTTTTAAAAATCCTATTGCGGATCCAGAGACTATTTCACAGGGGCCTAAGGGCATTAAGGCTTCTACTGCTAAAAATCCTACCCCTTCTGATAGAGACTCCAGGGCACTGGATAGATGGGGTAAGAATGTTTATACTTCTGCAACCTTGGCCATTAGGGCTTTAAACTGACAGTTTCATATGTTAAAGTATCAGCAACATGTTACTGGATTGCTTAAACAGAAAATGATGTTGATTCCAAACTGTGTGGAAAATAAAGAATTACAGGATTTAATGCATTCTGCTGAACAAGTTAGAAAACACACTTTGCAGTGTGGTTTTGATTCTTTAGAGGCCTCTTGCCAGGGCTGCTGTTACTGGGTCTGTGCTCAGAAGGCATGCTTGGCTTAAAGAGCAATCTTTGTCTTCTTCTTTTTCTTCTTTCGGCGTTTTCCTGGTAAGGGGTCATCACAGCGGATCACCTGTCCGCTCATGATTGGCAATGGAGTTTTACAGTGTCGAGTTGCCAGCCCGGCGCCCAACCTTCCACAGAAGGCACACACATGCACACACTCACACCTAGGGCCAATTTAGAGTGCCCAATCCATCTACAGCATGTCTTTGAGATGTGGGAGGAAACCAGAGCACCCGGAGGAAACCCACGCGACCACAGGGAGGACATGTAGACATTGCACAGAAGGCACCCCAGCTGAGGATCGAACCAGAGAACCTCTTGCTGTGAGGCAGCAATGCTAACCGCTGCACCACAGTGGCCGCCTACAAGGAGCAATCTTTGTCTGATCATGTTAAAGCTAAATTGTTGGATGCTCCCTTAAATTAGGACCGCCTGTTTGGCAACAAGGCTGAGGAAGTTCTTAAAAAGATGGAAGATAAAGCTAAATCTATGCAAACTATTAAAGATTTCTTACAAGTTCAGCCTCCTAGATTTAGTAGGCACTGGCCCTCTAAGAATTGGTCCTTTCCAGCTCCTTCCAGGTCTTCTCAAGCCAAACCCAGACACAGCAAAAACCCCAGGTTTCAGTCCCAGGGGACACACAGGACTAAGCAGTGGGGGGCCCCCACTTCCAAATCTGGGAGTAAAAAGACTCCTCCCTATGGTAAACTGTCTCAATGACTTCCTTTTAAAATTTTCAAGCACTTGTCAACTGACTGCCCCTTTGGGGGAAAGTGCTCTTCATGCAAAGAACTGGGAACTCATTACTTAGGACTAATGGGTTTTAAATATAGTGTCCCAGGGATACAGATTTCACTTCCACACGTTGCCAATGCCAAGCGGGTGGCCAGACCTGCCCCCAAATCAGTTGGCAGTGGCCCAAAAACAAGTACTTTCTATCTTGAGCATGGGGGCTATTCAGCTGTTACCATAAGAGGAAAAGGGACAAGGTTTCTACTCAAGACTTTTCCTGGTACCCAGAAAAGACAATTCATGGCGTCCTATCCTGGACCTGTCTACTATAAACACCTTTTTGGTGATTCCAAAATTCAAGATGCTGACTCTTCACCAATTACTTCCTATGCTAGGCAAAGATGCCTGGTTGGCAACACTAGATTTAAAAGAAGCATACCTGCACATCCCAATCAGGGAATCTTTCAGAAGATACCTACGCTTCAAAGCAGGCTACACGCACTATCAGTTCTCTGCACTGCCCTTTTGCTTATCTAAGGGACTACCTTTCACACCACCCCCTGCCACCCAAACCCTAACAACAGATGCATCAGACTATGCATGGGGGCTTACCTGGCAGGGAAGTGCATTCAGGGCAAATGGAACCCAAATCAAATGCACCTGCATATCAATCAAAAAGAAATGTTAGCTGTACAGAATGCTCTGAAAGCCTTCAAGGACCACATTCTTCCAGGACAACTAATGGTAAAGACAGACAACACCACTGTTATGTGGTACATAAACAAGCAGGGGGGTACACATTCTTCTCCCCTCTGCAGACTAGCCATGGCATTGTGGAACACAGCCTTGAGCTCCCAAGTGCACCTACAAGCTCAATTCCTGCCAGGAAAATTAAATACACTGGCAGATGGACTAAGCAGAAACCTCATGGACCCACACGAGTGGAAACTGGAGCCAAGGATCTTCAACATGTTGACAAGCAAATGGGGGAGCCCAGATATAGATCTGTTTGCCTCTCCCCAGAACTACTAGTTGGACAAATTTTGCACAAGGACTCCCCACAAACAAGCCTGGAAAGTGGATGCCCTGTCCTTCAGCTGGAAAAACCTATCAGTCTTTACCTCCCCCCTCTGCCTCTGCTCTCCAAAGTGCTTCTAAAAATCAAACAGGACAAGCCAAGGATGATTTTGATTGCTCCAGGCTGGCCATGCCAATACTGGTACCCCCTCCTGCGCAGTGTGTCACGGTTACCCCCATGGCACCTGCCTCTGACTCCTTCACTGTTGTCTCAGCAAGAGAACCAGATTCTGCACCCTCAGCTTCTAACACTGAACCTTGCAGCCTGGCTAATTACATAATCTTTCCTTTACCATCCCTCAGTAAACCTGTGATGGATATCATTTTAGAGACAAGGAGGCCTAGTACTAGAAAATCTTATGCTGAAAAATGGAAAAGATTCTGTGCCTGGAACCAATCTCAAGGGATGAGCACAGCAGCGCCCAATTTACCTCAGATTTTACAATACTTAACTGAGATGGTTCACAAGGGCTTGTCTTTTTCCTCCATTAAAATCCACACCTCAGCCATTTCAGCTCATTATAACACAGAACCTCCCCTCTTCTCTCATCCACTGCTCAAGCAGTTCCTCAGATGGGCCAAAAATTTGAGACCACCCAGGGGAGCTCCAACCCCAGTCCTGGGACCTTAACTTTGTTTTGGAGAAACTCACACTACCTCCTTTCGAGCCAGCTGTTACTGCAAACTTACAATTTCTTTCTTGGAAAACAGATTTTCTTTTAGCAATCACTTCAGCTAGAAGGGTATCTGAATTACAGGCCCTTATGGCAGTGGAGCCTTTCATTATCTTTCATGCGGACAGGGTGTCTCTCAGAACCAATCCATCCTTCATGCCCAAGGTGATATCTAGTGTGGCTCTTAATCAGTCCATTCATTTGCCAACCTTCTTTCCCAGTCCACAGAACAAAGGGGAATGGATACTGCATTCCTTAGATGTACACAGACAACTTAGATTGGACTTGGACAGGACTAAACCTGAAAGGAAATCTGACCAACTGCTGGTGGCATTTGCTGTAGGGGCAGAGGGGAAGGCTATTTCAAAGCAAACCATTTCTAAATGGATAGGCCATTGCATTAATTTCTGCTATAAGCACCATGGAAAACCTATCCCCCAGGGGATCAGACCTCACTTCACCAGGGCTGCATCTACCTCTACAGCCTTTCTCAGAGGCGTCCCTACCAGGAACATCCGAGGAGCTGCTACCTGGAGTTCTGTACATACTTTCACCAAGCATTATCATTTGCCAATTTTCTCTAAATCCAGAGCTGGCTTTGCCACTGCAGTCTTGCAGGGCCTTATAGCTGGTCCTAATGCTATCTAAATTCCTCCTCCCAACCATAGCTTTGGGAATCTACCCAAATGTAATGACTGCAACAGAAAAACACGAAGAACATAGTACAGTTGTGTACACTTACCATAAATGTAGATGTTCAAGTGTATTCACTGTTGCAGTCCTGGTTACCCTCCCTCCAACCCCCTAACTTCTTTTGGCTATACCTCTACTTTCCTTTACTATGCTTAAAAGCCTTTTTGGGTGTATTTGCTTTTTTTTGGAGGTATATCATTGTAATTTTATATTTAATTGCTTCCCATTAGGGGGGCTCCTGACATCTGGGGCAAGAAAAATTGATGTAATGGCGTCGGCTGCATGTTTTATACCCCTGACAACCTGACGTCATGGAAGAAGGGACAGCAACTGCACAGGACCCAAGACCTTGTTAATCAGTACAACTGAGGGCTACCTGCAAGCAGATAACCCAAATGTGATGACTGCAACAGTGAATACACTCGAACATCTACATTTATGGTAAGTGTACACAACTGTACTTTTCCTATATTGCTGCAGCTTTGAATTTGAGTAAAAATTTAAAAAAAAAGTAAATTAACACATCCTTTGATTAGGCCAGCCAGAGAGCAAAATCAGACATCTGGAAGCTGTGTGGCTTAATTTCTCATTTGGGAGTGTTTCTCCAACACTTCCATTAATATACAGAAGTAAGTTAACATTTAGAGCTAATTTGCTTCCTTAATGTCATGATAACCACCACTCTCTTCCCTCAAACTTAAATTAACTAATTGTAATTTCCACACTGGTGTTTACAGTGAGAGAGAATATACAATTTCCATTAATCTGTATCAGCTATAACAATACTAACAGATTTTACATTTTTTAATTATTTTCTCTAGACTTTTGAGGATATTTCCCAGCAATGCAGTATGTGTATAAACAATTGTATCATACGTCTAAACCAGTTCAACTTCATTCATAAAGTATGTGTAACTGAAGATGCCATTTCTGTGGCTTTATGTGATAGTTTCTTCTTTTTCAGCAACCTTCATTTAAGTACTGGAAATGGCTATACTGCTTTGCTATTGACATGAGATGGAAGAGTCTGCACCAGAGGACTGTTGTCTGTTCTGCACTTCTGTATCCAACACAGTTGTGGAGACAAGAGATTGTCGAAATTTAAATTCAGCTTCCTCTGGAATCTTTAACATTACTAGACCTCTCGGCAAAAGTACTTGGAAAATGGCAGGATAAATAAAGTGATAAGTCTAACCTTTACTGCACCATATATCTATGGCTTAACAAAAGAAAGCTATTATTTGCCTGGTGTATGCTGAAAAGTCTTGGTCAGCAAATATCCTGCTCTTTATTTATTTATTTGCAGTTGGTTTACCAGGATAGTCCATTGGGCCAAAAGAACCCGTTTTCAATGGAGTCCCGGGAAGAAAAGCTCCAAAAACAATTAGCAAGGTAACAATAAGGTATTTAGTTTCAATTATACAATTCCTATGGACTTGGAAATACAGTAGACTAGTGTACAAATATTACAATCTTGTATCACTGAAAACAATTTACAATATAGAAACTGAGAGGCTTTTACAACTTAGGGTGGGTTACACTGGAGATATCTTTCATACATTCAGGATGAGTAGCTTAATACAATCAAGAGAAAGGTATATGAGCTGACATAGAACCTTTCAATATAGAAACAGAGAACCTTTTCCATCAGAGGGTATATTTACACTAAGGTAACTTTAAGTATTCAGAAAAAGCTAATACAAGCAAGAGCAAGATCTATGAGTTTAGGAGTAAGTAGAAATTCTCATTATGAATAGGGGAGGAGAAGTGAAAATTCTCAGTATGAGGAGATTATGTTGGGTGGGAGCAGGAGCATTCCCACTGGGAAATTAGGTGTGAGTGAAGGGATTTTTTGAATGAGAAGTGATTTGTGATGTTACGAATGGATGGGGGTAAGGAGTTCCAGAGACGAGCAAGACTGTAGGATGAGAGATTTTTTTCCAGGGGGACGAATTGGCTTATACAGTTCAATTAAGTTTTGGTTGTTAGATCTTAGAATTCTATCAGGGAGGTGCATTTTGAAGGTAGAGCAAAGGGATGGGCAGAGGGAGGGATTGAAGATGAGTTTGTGTGCAAGAGTTAGTTGGACGTAGGTGAGGTGATTGGGTAGTTCTAACCATTTTAGTTTGTGGAGAGCTGAACGGTGGTGTGAGGAGGACTTATGGGAGGTAGCAAACTTGACAATTTTGTTATAGCAAGAGGTGAGTTGTGTTTTGAGAGAAGATTGTAGGTTAGTTAGAAGTGGGGCTCCATAGAGGAGGGATGGGATGAGAAATGTGATAGATAGGGTGAGTTTGGTGGAGAGTGTAAGATAACTATTCTGTCTGTAGAGCATGCTGAGTTTTTGGTGGGGGGGTTTTTATATTTAGTTGAAGATGGGAATTGAATTTAAGCTGACTATCAATTTGGACCCCAAGTAATTTGGCCTCAGATACCAGTTCTAAGGGTGTATTGTTGTGACTAGTAATAGTGAAATTACTTAGATTGAAAAAGGTAGCTTTAGAGGGGGTGAATACCATTACTTTGATTTTGGAGGCATTGAGTACAAGGTGATTTGTTTTCATCCATTGTCCGGTGGTTGAGAATGCATCTTGAGTAAGCTTTAGCAGTGTGGGGATGGAGGTAGCAGAGCAGATTATAGTTGAATCATCTGCGTATTGGATAATTTTAGTTGAAGGGATAGAGTTATGGAAATCATTTATGAATATATTGAAAAGCAGGGGACCCAGTATAGATCCTTGGGGAACACCGGTTGGGATGGGGTGTTGATGAAAGGGGGAGGTGGCTTTTTTCCATCTCACTGCCTGATATCTATTGGATAAGTAGCTAATGAACCAGTTCAGAGAAGAGGGTGACAAGTTAAGCTTGGAGAGTTTAGTTAGTAATAAATTGTGGGAGATAGTATCAAAGGCTTTAGAGAGGTCTAGTAGGAGGGTAGAGACAATGTGTCCTGTGTCCTGGGCTTTGTTCACAGCTTCCAGGAAGGAGAGTAGGGCGGTCATAGTACTGTGTCTTAGTCTGAAACCATGTTGTGTTGGAGTTAGTAGGTTATTGTCCAGGAGGTATGGTAGGAGTTGTAGGTGAATACACTTTTCTAAAAGTTTAGAGATAGGAGATAGAATAGCGATGGGACGGTAATTAGTAATATTGTTATTGATGCCTCCTTTGTGCAATGGAATAACAAAAGCCTTTTTCCAGATTTGGGGTACCGAGCTTTCTTGAATGGAACGGTTGATTAAAATGCTGATGGGGTAGGCAATGGCTTCAGCAGCTATACTGAGAAAGTAAGAAGGAATGTTATCAGGGGCATTAGAGCATGGTTTTAGTTTCTGCAGTAGTTTTTTTTGGTGGATGTGGGTATAGGTTTTAGTGAGAATGGTGGTGGGAGGGGGGAGAATTTGAGAATGTTGATGGAGTGGAGATAGGGGGATGAGCAGTGGTGAGGGGTGAAAAGTTGGTAGGGGAGAATTGGGGTGTAGTGAGGGGTATGGTGGGGTTTGAAGATGAAAAGGATGAGGTTAGTTTGGAGATAGAATTAATGAAGAAGGTGTTGAATTGAGTGGCCAAGTCTATGTCAGGAGTGTTAGGGTCTGGGCTCGGGTTATCTGGTTTGTTGGGATTGAGGAGGGTAGGCATGCATTTCCAAAATTTTTGAGGGTTTGTTTTGTTATTGTTTTGGATTATGGAGAAGTAATTTTGTCTATCAGAGATGATACGTTTTTTTACTTTGTTTCTGAGTGTTTTGTATTCGTTATGGGCTAGGGGAGTCCTATGTTTCTGATATGATGACCATGCCTTATCTCTAAGGTGCATAGTTACTAGTGTGTTTTTTGTTAGCTAAGGGGCAGTTTTGTTTTTTATTTGTTTTGTTTTTATGGGGGCTTGTTGCACTAAGAGGTTTAGAAAAGTTGAGTTAAAGTGGGCGACAGCCTGTTCCATGGGTAAAGTTTTTAGGGTGTACCAGTTGATTGCTTTTAGAGAGTTGGAAAAGGTAGTGGGGTTAAAGTTTTTTTGGCAGCGAGTAGTAATAAAATTGTAAGTAAGATGTAGGGGTGAAGTTAGTCAGTGTGTGAATGTGGGCAAGTGGTCACTAAGGGAATCAGGCAGGGTACCATTATGTGAGAAGTAATGAGGGTGGGAGACTAATATCCAGTCTAGGATACTATCACTGGTGAGGTTTTTTGAGGGCCGAGTTATGGAGTTGATCAGTTGAGAAAAGTTGTAAAGATTAATGCTAAGTGGATTTGTGGGAGACTGTATTGCAGACCAATTAATATTCATGTCACCCATAAGTATAGTTTCATTGTTAATTTTATTGGAAAGCCAGGAGAGGATATCTTCTAGTGTAGAAATGTTGTTGCCTGAGGGCATGTTAGAGGGAGGCTATGCATATGTGTTTGTGTTTATTTACTTGAAGCAGAGCCAGGAGTAGTTCTGCATTATTGAATTGGGGAGTTGGTATGTTGTAAGGGGTAACTGTTAAGGAAGATAGGTATAGAAGGGCTACTCCACCTCTTTTTTTGTTTGTTCTATCTTTTCTGATTATAGAGTAGTTGGGTGGAATTATTTCTGAATCTTTTATATGAGGTTTTAACCAAGTTTCCGAGATGGACAAAATGTCTGGTTTGTTATATGTAAGCCAGGCATGCAGATTAAGGTAGATGCAAATATCCTGCTCTTATCAACAAAAAGCTGCTTGTCTGCAGTCCATTGTTAGAGAGGATTCTCTCCTTCAAAGTATAAAATTGTAATCTAAGAGGAATTGGTCTTGGCAGGCCACTCCAGTGACGTAGAGGGATAAAACCCTAAATACAAACCAGGTGACCCGGGTTCAATTAGTAGTTCATGCAGCTGCTGAAGCGACAGGGAGGGATGGGCGAGAACATCCTGGAGGGGGGGGGGGAGCAGGTCCACAAGCTCTCACAGTGATGATCACAAGTGGAACCTCGGGACATCACAAGCTGGAATTGCCCAGTGAGGGGTTAAGCGTGGATATATGGCTGAGCTGCTGCAGGCACTGGGCAAAATGCTTCACTTCTCCATTGCATGACCAGCCCCAGCACCACCACCCCCCAGGCTTCATCATGGACTTGCAGAAGAGGAGGTAGGATTGAAAATTGGTAGGACTAAAGTAAAAAATAACCTCCACCCCTTGGATGAAAGCACAGACGTGCCAAGCCTTCAGATGCCTCATTCTGCGACTGGCCCCAACAACACCAGATTAAGTCTGGGGTTGGGGGTTATCAGCTGGGACAAACAAAATGAGCCAAAAACATTATCTTTGCATCTTTTGTAATGTCCTACACTTGTACAGAAGTCCACTCTGACAGTTTTCCTGAATAAAGTATCAGCCAGTCTCCTTTGAATGCCCTGCATGTCTCACTGTTGCTGCATGAGATGATTAGAATAGAGTGTTACCATTTTCTCTGTGTTGCAGAATTTGAATTCTGATCTCTCAAGGAAGTCTGTAAGTGTGATATTTATTTTCTGGAGCTTCATCATCAGCTTGTCAAAGTTTTCATCCATCTTGTTCCGTGAGTTCTTCTCTTTCAGTTACTGGATATGCCAGTTCTGGTTTTGCAGCCTGATGTTGCCTTACTGTTGTTGATAATAGAACTTGTTCCCTCGCTTTATCTTCTTTTTTTTCTTTTGGGTATATAGGCCACCATTCAGCTCCGCCTTTGGTCTTATTTTTTAAGTTACTTTAAATCACCTTCAATGCCTTAATTTATTGGGAAGGATGCAGCTCTTTGCAGAAATGCATATTGCAAGTCCAAATCTTCTTTTCATACTTATTCTGCAAAGTGTTGGAAGCTCTCATGTATCCTATACTGCATTTGGTTGGTTTCTAGAAATTGTAGCATGTCAGGCACCACTTAGATATGGGTATTAGTCATTACAGTATTAAGATCTGTGTGTGTACAATGTTAGAGCATATGTCTGTTTGCCTGATTTTAAATCTTTATTCTCTTTTCGGGGCTTTCATGACTGGCATGTTTACCCTCACCCTCCACCCCCACTTCTACTTGAAGATGTTTTGTTTCTGGGAAAGAGGATTTTGTTGGTGACTGTGCTTCTGTCCATGAGATCTCAAAGTTGTAGGCCTTTGTGTATGAAATTTGACTTGATCTTTTGCAAGGATTTGTCCCCTTAGGCCTGGCTGTCACTTCCTTCAGAAAGTAATATAGGAGTTGTCTCTTAATCGGTCTTTCTCTGTCTTTCTTTCCCTTGTCTTTCTTGGACTGAATATCTGATAGAGAGTGCTTTCCTTGAAGTGTGCACTAATTTTGAAGTGCTATCTCAGATGTGTGCATGAGGTCAAGTAAGATGGACTTATTTTCCTCCATTGCTTTGAATAAGAAGAGTTTGGATGCAGCTAAGCAACGATGTGCAAGCGTATTGCTAAGTGCATTGCCTTCTGCCACTGAGTGGCTAGTTGCATGTTGACTAGTAGCATTAGGGGCCCCTAAACTACAGGCATGGATAGCTTCCAATGCCTTTCTGAAAAATTTTGTTATATGTACTGTGGCCATTTCCCATTAGTTCTCCTTCTGCTAAGCATCACTTTTATTGTGATTCCAGAAGTCTGGCATCCTTTCTCGTCTGGTTACTTCAGGTCATGGGCTTTTTTAGCCTTCTAACCTTTAGACCTTTGTCTGGATCTTACTGCTTTAGGATTTTTTTGGGGTGGGAGCACTGCTTAGGATTGCGATGTCCCACCACTGGCCCAGTAATCAAGGAGCCTCTATCCTCACCACTAGCACCAGTGGAGGATGTACATTGGGAGGATGACAAGTACACACAAAGTAAAGTGCAGTTTCCCTTACGAGCACACAGAGACCATAGTCAGTATGGGGCTGGTTTCTCCCTCTTTCTGCAGGTCCTCAGTAAGAATCACTGGCACAGCTATAGAGTTGAGATCTCAGCTGAATGGCCAAGCCAAGACCTCCAGCACCCTCTCTGTCCAACCAGTGCTTTGTGTCCCAGCCCAAGTAGCTGACACACACACTTTGAGATTTGATTTACACACACACACACACACACACACACACATGGAAAAGGCTGGCACAGGTTTACTAGCTATGCCCACTTTTGCCCAGACTATAAGGTAGTTTTGACTGCTGCCAGCCACTCCTTATCAGCTACTTTAAGGCCCTTAACAAAAGGTGTCCAATCTTACTGTGTAATGATACTGCCAATACAAGTGGTAGTTTGACTTGGAACAAGAAAAGACTCCATAAATAATCACAGTTGCATCAGAGTTCGAAATCACAAGAAATATTTAAAACAACATTGCAGGACAGTCACAAATAAATAAAGAAAACATCTAAGCTGTACTTTAGTATATTCCTGACTGTATCTAAGAGAAATTACTGTTCCCTAGACTTTAGAACAAATATGCAGATGTGGTTAGTTGATGTTCTTGTCAGGTCAAAGACAAAATACAAAATGCACCGTCTCGCTCTCAGAGAATTCTTAAATTAATATTTCAAATGTTACTGCTGGGGTAGCTTGTAGCATGACATCACTTCTTGCCATCTGACTATCTCAGATGAAAACCCCCACTGCAGCTGGCAGCATTTAGCATCCACCTGTGAAAATACACAGACCAAATTTTGGCAAATGGTGGAAGTAGTAAAATAGTTTACATTCCTCCACATTTAAAGTCAATACAAAAACTTCTACTTCTAGATATTATGTCTCCTGTTGGACTGAAACTGAAAGATTTCATCTGATATTGTTAATCCGCATTCATTCCTTACGTATGGGTATCGGTTCCGAGCTCGGAACCGAGCCGGCCATTTTCCAAGCTCGCGTCAGCTTCAAACTCTCGAGCTAAACTCTTACCCACAAGTCCCCTCTCCCTGTTACCTCAGATTTCGTTTGCCACGTTGCCATCCGGTCGTGTCAAGCTACTTCCCTTGAGCTAAGTACAGTCAATTGTTGTTTAATTGCTTTACAAATTACTTTTCTGTCAGAAAAGTTAATATTTTATTGTCTCTTGCCCTATCACATCTAGCGTTCATAATTTTAGGTTTTCTTCTTTGTCCTTTACTTCCCCTTTTTACCACGAGGTAATTTCTCCTTACCATCGTTGGTAATCTCTTTCCTTTCTTTTTCATACCTTCGGGTACTCTCTTGTACCATTGTTGGTACTTTTCTTTTTGTTAATATGTGTAGAAACAGGCAACCTTATGTCCAGATAGTCAATACTAACCACAGGAAACAAAGTCCAAGTTTCTTCTTTAACGTAAAAGTATTTTATTTTTCAAAAAGACAACGTTTTAGCGTGACCCTGTCACAGCTTCCTCAGAAGAAGACAAGTAAAACAGCTAAACTGGTCTGTTCAAATACTCAGTTAACAGGAAGTGACAAATAATTGCACTTCCTGCACTAATTTGACTCAATAAAAATAATGAATAAAATCATGAATAATCATAAAACTCCATTGAATTATCTATAAATATTGTATGATAAAGACAACATAAAATGTTCTTACTAGTGCATTTACATTAACATTGTAAAATTATGCATTAAACCCACAAAATAATGTACATATAGGCATTACCTAAAGTAGCTCCTTAGTTTAAGAACACATGAAATGTTACAGTTCTCATTGAGGCCATCTAGCCTAAATGCATCTAAATTCAACTGCCATAAAGTTCGACACACTCAAGAACTATCTGAAGGGCCTCCCCTATCGGTTAAAGGTACTTGATCAATACCCATAAAACAAAAGAGTGGTCAGGGTTACTGCTAACATGTTTTGCTAAGGCATTCTCTAAAGAGGTTTTTATGGCATAAAGGTGCTGGTATATTCTCTCTTTTAGTTTCGATTGGTTTTCCTATGTAAAGGAAGGGCAGGAATTACACAAAGCAATGTACACCACTGACTTTGAATCACAAGTAATCCTCTGCTTAATGTTGTATTTTTATTCCTAACTATAAAGGAATTTCCAGTTCTCATCACTTTACACATGTTGCAGCATCCACATTTAAATGAACCTCTAGGTCTTATGTGACCATAAGTGTTAGAAGTATGCTGTAAAAGTTCTTTCAAATTATTACTTCTCCTGTAAATTACATAGGGCGCTGACCTAACTTGTCAATCAAGTTAACGGAATTAATAACTAGTGGCCAGTTTTTTAAGATAATGGCCCAAATTCCTGTTGAATTCAAGTTAAATTGGGTTATAAAACTTAAAGAAAAGTTTCTCTGCTGATTTAGTAAGGAATTTTGGTGTGCTAATTCATTATCATTAGTAGACCTACCTACATTAGATTGATCAAGTAGTGGTTTATACAACCCTTTTGTTCTTTTAGTGTCAACTTCATTTATAAGCCCTTCTAAAAGAGGTACAGGGTATCCGCGGTTTATAAACATACCTTTCAAAAATTGGCACTCAGCTTTAAAATCGCTGTAAGTGCTACACATCCTGCCTGCACGTACCAGTTGTCCTTTGACAATAGATTTTTTCTGCCTAGGTGGATGTAGACTAGTGTAGTGCAGGAAAGAGTTGCAGTACGTCTGTTTCCTGAAAATGCCAGGCAAATAAATCTCTTCATCTACTTCTTTAGTTAGTCTCACGTCCAAGTAGTCTGTTTCTATTGTTGAAAACCTATAAGTAAATTTTAACCATTGTGTAGAATTGTTCAAATAGTCTACAAAAAGTTTTGCTTCAACTTCATTCCCTTTAAAAAGGATAAATATGTCGTCCAAAAACCTAGTGTAATATTTTATCTTCTGCATTACAATTTCATTAGATAGTATATAAAGGTTTTCCCAAAAGGCTACAAACAGGTTAGCCACACTGGCTCCGCAAGGGGAGTTTTTGAAGCAAAACGTTTTGTAGACTATTTGAACAATTCTACACAATGGTTAAAATTTACTTATAGGTTTTCAACAATAGAAACAGACTACTTGGACGTGAGACTAACTAAAGAAGTAGATGAAGAGATTTATTTGTCTGGCATTTTCAGGAAACAGACGTACTGCAACTCTTTCCTGCACTACACTAGTCTACATCCACCTAGGCAGAAAAAATCTATTGTCAAAGGACAACTGGTACGTGCAGGCAGGATGTGTAGCACTTACAGCGATTTTAAAGCTGAGTGACAATTTTTGAAAGGTATGTTTATAAACCGGATACCCTGTACCTCTTTAGAAGGGCTTATAAATGAAGTTGACACTAAAAGAACAAAAGGGTTGTATAAACCACTACTTGATCAATCTAATGTAGGTAGGTCTACTAATGATAATGAATTAGCACACCAAAATTCCTTACTAAATCAGCAGAGAAACTTTTCTTTAAGTTTTATAACCCAATTTAACTTGAATTCAACAGGAATTTGGGCCATTATCTTAAAAACTGGCCACTAGTTATTAATTCGTTACTTGATTGACAAGTTAGGTCAGCGCCCTATGTAATTTACAGGAGAAGTAATAATTTGAAAGAACTTTACAGCATACTTCTAACACTTATGGTCACATAAGACCTAGAGGTTCATTTAAATGTGGATGCTGCAACATGTGTAAAGTGATGAGAACTGGAAATTCCTTTATAGTCAGGAATAAAAATACAACATTAAGCAGAGGATTACTTGTGATTCAAAGTCAGTGGTGTACATTGCTTTGTGTAATTCCTGCCCTTCCTTTTACATAGGAAAACCAATCGTAAACTAAAAGAGAGAATATACCAGCACCTTTATGCCATAAAAACCTCTTTTAGAGAATGCCTTAGCAAAACATGTTAGCAGTAACCCTGTCCACTCTTTTTGTTTTATGGGTATTGATCAAGTACCTTTAACCGATAGGGAGGCCCTTTCAGATAGTTCTTGAGTGTGTCGAACTTTTATGGCAGTTGAATTTAGATGCATTTAGGCTAGATGGCCTCAATGAGAACTGTAACATTTCATGTGTTCTTAAACTAAGGAGCTACTTTAGGTAATGCCTATATGTACATTATTTTGTGGGTTTAATGCATAATTTTACAATGTTAATGTAAATGCACTAGTAAGAACATTTTTATGTTGTCTTTTATCATACAATATTTATAGATAATTCAATGGAGTTTTATGATTATTCATGATTTTATTCATTATTTTTATTGAGTCAAATTAGTGCAGGAAGTGCAATTATTTGTCACTTCCTGTTAACTGAGTATTTGAACAGACCAGTTTAGCTGTTTTACTTGTCTTCTTCTGAGGAAGCTGTGACAGGGTCACGCAACGTTGTCTTTTTGAAAAATAAAATACTTTTACGTTAAAGAAGAAACTTGGACTTTGTTTCCTGTGGTTAGTATTGACTATCTGGACATCAGGTTGCCTGTTTCTACACATTTTTACAAGTTTGTTTGCTCATTTTTGACTGCTTTTTGTTAATATAGCAGATAAAAAGTGTAGTCCAGGGTTTAAGTGGTGTTCTAATTGTGGACACAAACTGCCTACTTCTGATGCACACTCTTTATGTGTTTATTATTTGGGAGCTTCCAATTTATCTGCTGAACCACCTTGTACTATATGTGAATACTTTTCTAATAGAACTTTATTAGAAAGGAAAAATAAACTGATACTGAAGGGACTTTTAAAATCTCCCTTTTCAGAGGCTATTTCTGGGTCAGAGGTCTCAACCCCTCCTAAAGCCCATAAGAAAATGCATGTTTCTACTAAGGCTAAATCCTTGCCTTCATCCCCGGCTGGGGACTCTCAACAACCAAAATCTAAAAAGGCAAAAATTTCAGCTCCGGAGCTCTCTGTCAGCCCCAGTGCTTTCAGTGCCCAGACCTTCGGCACCGAAGCCTTCGGCTCCATTAGTGATTTCAGCTCCGTCCTCTCCTGCAGCCTTCTACGTATCGGCACCGAGGGGCACCTCAGTTCAGACCTTTACCACTGTATCGGCACTGACCGTTCAGTCGGCACAGACCTTGATCACGTCGGCTCCGAGATCTTTCTCGGAACCGAGGCCTTTATTACTGACTCCAGTCTGACAACCACTTTGGCACTGATCTGTGTGTCTGTGCAGACAATGACATCGGCACCAGTGACTTCTTCGGTACAGACTACAGTAGTTCAGTCTTTCTCGGCACTGTTGTCCTCGGTGCAATCAGATGAGATGGGCACAGAGTCTGCCTCTTTTGTGGACATGC
Source organism: Protopterus annectens (assembly GCF_019279795.1). Classification (NCBI taxonomy): domain Eukaryota; kingdom Metazoa; phylum Chordata; order Ceratodontiformes; family Protopteridae; genus Protopterus; species Protopterus annectens. Next base: position 566,579,162 of record NC_056734.1, read on the forward strand.
CTGTTTCTCCCTCAGTCTCGGTGAGGTCCACTAGAAGTTTTTCTGAACATGATGTGTTGCGTCTTCTGGACCAGTCATTCTTGGCCAGAGGTATTCCACCCCCCCAGGAACTATCCTTTCTTGGGAGGTGATCACCCTTCTCCAAAGTCACCTTCTTATTCTCCTCCTTCATTGCCTTTGAAGTCCATGGATATAGTACAGTCTTCCCCTTCTGCGGTTCCCTTTATGGATTTCACTAAGGAACCGCAGTTGCCTTTGTGGCAGAAAAGTTTTGCTACGACCCAGGATGTCAGCTGTGATACGCATAGCTTGCTGCTCCACAGCCATCCAGGGACTCAGAGTCGGCAGGCTGAGCTACTTAGGGGAGGAGTGCCCCCTGTCCTCGACATACACTCCTCTCCGGGTGGACAGCCTTCCAACTGATGGAGAAGGCTTTTGCTGCTGCTGGCAATACTGGACTGTCTATACCTCCGCCCTCCTCTGGTACACTGGTTTCACAAGTCGCACCTAGCGGACACCAGGTTCAAGGGCCTCAGGACATATTCCCTCAGGAATCATCTTTTCCGTTGTCTTCCCCAGCTTCTCCCACTGAGGAGGTCCACCGGAAAAGTTAATGTAAGAGGAAGCACATGGACTCCACAGAGGAGTCTCTCACCAAAGACACAGATTTCGATGAGAGGGAAGGATCCCCTCGATCACCATCTGAGGTATCCTTTGGCGATATCCTTGAAATCCTGAAACAGAGAGGTGACTGGCAACACTCTAATCTGACCCCTGAGGAATCTGTGTTCCTGCAAGCTTTTCGCGGCCAGCCCCCTACCTCCTGGGTTACTCCACCTGCCAATGAACTTGTCAAGTTCATTGTGCAGCATGCTTGGAAGGCCCCTGATACTGTTGAAGCTATTCCCTGGAGTCCTGATAAGATCTTGTCCCATCCTGCTTCAGATCTCCATTGGTCCAAAGGTCTTCCTGTAGATGCTTAAGTGCTGGTGGCCGCAACAAAAAAGCATCTGGCAGAAGAATAAAGCCAGACTATCCATCCGCCTAACAGAGAGTCCCGGGCCCTGGACAGAATAGGGAAGCGCACTTTTGCTTCAGCGACCTTTGCTATCATGTCCCTGAATTATATGGCACATTTTACCAGGCTTCAGAGGGATCTGGTCTCTGAGCTCTCTGAAACCTTGGCTGGTGCAGTGTCTGATGAGGTCCGTGACAAAGTGGCCTCTCAGCTGACCACCATTGAGTCTATATCTAACTCATCTATGCGATTGATATCGCACACATCAGAAGGAGCAGCTAGAGCGGCGGGTTCAGCTGCGGTCTTGAGACGACATGCCTGGATACGCTTGTGCAACTTCGTGGAACCTTTTAAGTCTTCCTTTCTAAATGCCCCCATTGAGCCCTCCTTGTTGTTTGGGCCCAAAGGTAAAAGCATACTGGCCAGATGTGAACAAGACGGTAAGACCCTTTCTGCCATAGGTGTCCGTTTATTCTTCCCCTCAACGTTCTTTGTCCCGAAACCAAAAGAGTGGGAAGATATGGTTCAAGAAATCTCAGGGTCCTTTCCATGACACACAGGCCAAGTTCTCCCCCGGAGGCAGAGGGGGAAACTCACAGGGAAGATGCTCCTTTTGGGGCAGAGGGGGACCACGTAACCAGGGTTCCAGGGATTTTTTCCCTGGTCAATCCTACCAATGCTCCTGAAGAGCGGCCCAACTCCTTTCGTCTGGAGGTGGGTGGGGGACATTTCTTCTTGTACTCTTCTGTCTGGCTAACAATCACCACCGATTCTTGGGTACAAAGGATCATAACCAGAGGTTATCATATCCCCTTCGATTTTCGTCCCATCCCATCCCGTCAAAAAATCTTCCCATTGTTCCACCCAGTCAAAGGGAAGAAGCAGCACTACAGATAGAAAAGCTGCTAAGAAAAAGAGTCATCCAAATAGTCCCTCCAGACCAGATAGGATCCGGATTCTACTCAAGGCTATTTTTGGTGCCAAAGAAAACCGGGGACTGGAGACCAATTTTGGACCTCGGTGTACTGAACATGTTTGTGAGAGTACAAAAATTCTGGATGGTCACTATACAGTCTATCAGTCTATCCTCATGCTTTTGGAAAAAGACGATTGGATGCGCTCTATAGATCTTCAAGATGGGTACTACCACATAAAGGTGGACAGGCCATCAAGAAGATTTCTGCGCTTCCGTGCGGGAGCCAGTCACTACCAGTTCAGAATACTGCCCTTCGGACTCTCTACAGCCCCAAGAGTTTTCACAAAGTGCATGGCAGTTGTCACAGCTCACTTGCGACTTCAAGGATTCCAGGTGTTTCCATACCTAGATGACTGGCTCATTTCCACCCCCACCAGACATCTACTGGAAAAAGCCCTGGCATACCCTCTCCTCGCTGCTCAAAGGCTAGGCATAACCATAAACTGGCAGAAATCCAATCTCACCCCATCTCAGTCAACAGAATTCATAGGGGTTATCTTGGACAAAAAACTGCAGAGCGGCTATTCCAGAGCACAGAATTTTAAGGATAAAGCAACAACTAATTCCAATCCTTTCAAAGGAAAAATCTACGGCTCATTCGATTCTACAGCTGTTGGGTTCCATGGCAGCCTACATCACCATTGTTCCCCTGGCCAGGTTACACATGAGGCTTCTACAATGGCTACTGCTCGTCCAATGGTATCCTTTTCAGCATCCTCTTTCAGCCATGATTCGAGTAGCCCACAGGTGCAAACAGGATTTAAATTGGTGGATGACACACAATCTCTCTCAATGGTCTCGCCCTTTTTCCCCCCAGCAACCCAAAGCCACAGTGACCACGGACGCCACACTGATGGAGTGGGGGGGGGGCTATGTCAGGGACAGACAGTCCAAGGCACTTTGTCCCAACCGGAGGCCCGTCTGCAAATAAATGTTTTAGAGCTGAGGGCGGTGCTTCTGGCATTGCAAGCATTCCATCCCCTGCTGCCATCTGGAACAATTGCGATTCAATCAGACAACATGGTGGTGGTCTGGTATATCAACAAGCAAGGTGGAACCAAATCTTACCCCCTTTGTCGAGAGGCCATGAGGACATGGCAATGGGCAATGGCCACCAACCGTTTTCTTCTAGCAACGCACATTCCCGGGAGTCCCAACGAGATAGCAGACAGACTCAGCAGGTGCATTCTACAACCTCACAAGTGGTCCCTGAATCCCTTGATAGCGGCGGATATCTTCCACTGCTGGGGTCATCCTTGCTGTGACCTCTTTGCATCCCCGGCCAACTACAAATGCAGCAACTACTTCGCCCTGATTCCCCCTCCGGGACAGTCACACAGGGACGCTGTAGTCCACGATTGGCGTTCGAGTCTTCTCTATGCTTTTCTGCCCTTTCCTCTCATTCCCCAGTTTCTGAAGAAAGCCCGGCGGTTGAAGAGCAAGGTAATCCTCATAGCACCATATTGGCCACAACAGATTTGGTTCCCATTCCTTTGGCCTCACCTACTAGATCGACCATGGATCCTCCATCCAGTCCCGGAGTTGATCTCACACCCACAGAACCTGATTCATCCCAACCTGAACAGTTTGAAGCTAAAGGCTTGGCTACTCCAATTCCCTTGACTGCCAGGCAGAATAATCTTTCTTTACCAGTTTGTGATATTCTCATTGCTTCTCATAAGTCCTCCACTAGAATTACTTTTCTGAGCAAGTGGAAAAGATTTACCTGTTGGCTGAAAGATAAACAAGTAGACCCCTTTTCAGCACCAGTGTCAATAATACTAGACTGTCTGGCCGACCTGTTTCAATCAGGTCTGTCGGCCTCTACCATTAGAGTTCATTTGGCTGCAATTTCTAATTTTCATGAGGGTGTCCAAGATTCTTCTCTTATGTCCCATAAATTGTGCAAGACCTTCATAAAAAGTGTGAATCATCTGAATCCACCCTTTAGAGAACCTATTCAACCATGGGATTTATCATTAGTTCTGCAAGCTCTGACAATGGCACCTTTTGATACAGCCTCTTCTTGCGACCTCAAGTATTTGTCATGGCAAACCTTGTTTTTGGTTGCTATTACTTCTGCACAGACGTATTTCTGAACTTCATGCTTTATGTATCAAAAGTCCAGACTTGATTTTTCATAGAGATAGAGTGTCTCTGAGAACTAATCCGTCATTTCTGCCTAAAGTGATCTCTGAAATGTCCATTAATCAAGCCATTGAATTGCCAGTTTCCTTTCCCAACCATTCAAACAGAGGAGAGTATTGCCTACTTACCCTTGATATTCACAGGCAAATCCATTTTTATCTAAACAGGACTAAACCCTTTCGTAAATCTGACCAGTTACTTTTGTCCTTTTCTGTACCTAGATTAGGATCAGCTGTTGCTAAGGTCACATTAGCTAGATGGTTAAAGAACTGTGTGACCTTTATTTACACACAATGTAACATTTCGTTGCCTATTACCATGAAAGCTCATTCAACAAGGTCTGTGGCAACATCTGCCTCCTTCCATGGCAGAGCTTCTTTACATGACATCTGTGCAGCTGCAACTTGGGCTACGCCTCATACTTTCATCAATCATTACAAATTGGATTTGGCCTCCAGGGGAAGAGCATCTTTTGGTTCTATGGTGCTCAAGAATGCCCTTCCATGAGAGCCTCCCAGGAATAGAGGTAGCTGGGAACTCTGTCCCATACATAAGGAATGAACGAGGATTAACAATATCAGATAAAGAAGTTATGTCTTACCATAACGTTTCATCTGTATGGTTGATCCTCGTTCAGTCATTACGACCCTCCCTTCTTCCCCCTCCTGTGGTTTCTAGTGGATCTCACCATCCAGTTATCTTAGGTTATTTGACCAGAGGTAGCCTCTACCTTCTTTAACTTGCAAACTCAATCTGAGGTAACAGGGAGAGGGGAATTGTGGGTAAGAGTTTAACTTGAGAGTTTGAAGCTGACGCGAGCTTGGGAAATGGCCGGTTCAGTTCCGAGCTCGGAACCGATACCCATACGTAATGACTTAACAAGGATCAACAATACAGATGGAATGTTATGGTAAGACATAACTTCTTTTTTTGTTTATTGCCCAGCTGTAAAATGACTTAATTTCTTCTGGTTAGTTCCTGTGTTGCAGTTTCCATTGTTAAAAATACATACATCTAAGCAGTTATAATAGTGCATATAATTTCTGCTCAGTACTTTACAAAATATCTCTTCAGCACACACGTCTGTACAGTATGACATATAGTTCTAATACATCTGTAACATATGCATCTTACATGAGCATATTGACATTCACAAATGACACACAACTTCTTACAAAATTCCAGCTAGCTGGGCTGGCAGTATCTCCTTTCGTGACATTTCTCCCCTCCTCCCCGAAGACTCAAGCTAGGTTTTCAAGTAACCCTTGAAAAACATTGGTTGAGCCTATCTGGGAATACCTTACCCCCAGTTCCTGTCTTGAAATTCCAGCTGCCTTGGCATTGCTGACCTCAGTACAGTGCTGCACTGTCCTATCATATGCCTGCAACCCTAGGCTCCACCATAGTAACTTGGGATTAGTCTGGCTGGCTCCCTGTAGCCATAGATTCCCCCTCAGACTCCTCCTGCCTTGTACTGCAAATATTTAGCACCAGGGCCTCCCTGTCATGGTAAGGTTTAATGGTGTTAGCATGGTACAATTTGTGCCCATATTCCTGCCTAGCAGTTGTACCATGTAGTTAACATCACTGACTTTCCATACCACTTTGAAGAGTCCCTCCCAAGCTGCCTGCAGCTTGCTGTGTCTGACAGGAATGAGAACCATAACCTTCTGCCCCACAACATACTCTCTAGCTCAAGTATTCCTGTCATACCATACCTTTTTCTGCTGTTGGGCTTCTGCCAGGCTCTCCTGGGCCAAGCCCATGAGTTCTCTGAGCCTTATCCTGAGGTTAAGGACATAGGCCACAAGAGACTCCTTGTGGGATTCACACACACCCTCCCACTCATCACAAATCAAATCTAGAGATCCCCTCACTCTATGCCCATACAGCAACTCAAAGGGTGAAAAACCTGTGGATTCTTGAGGCACCTCCCTGTAAGCAAACAACAGACAGGGTAAATACTTGTCCCACTCCCTCTTAAACTGGTCTGCAAATGCCCGTAGCATGGTCCTGAGTGTAAAATTTAACCTCTCAACAAGACCATTAATCTGGTAATAGTAGGGAGGGACTCTAGGTGCTTCACTCCACAGTGCTTCTACAGACAAGCCAGCAGGTCTGACATGAAATTGGCAGCTCGGTCAGTCAGTATTTCTTTTGGGAAACCTACCCTGCTAAAAATCTCTAACAAAGCATCTGCCACCTTTTCTGCATCAATGGAGGACAGCGTCACTGCCTCAGGGTATCTGGTAGCATAATCTACTATCACTAGGAAATACTTTATCCCTTTGGAACTTGGGGTACTCAGAGGCCCCACAATATCCATAGCTACCCTCTGAAATGGCTCCTCAATCACAGGCAAAGGCATCAAAGGAGCTTTGACCGCGTCTCCTGCCTTGCCTACCTGCTCACAGGTCCTGCAGTACCCTGTTACATCTCTGGAATCCCAAGCCAGTAAAAGTTCTGCATAATACATCTCTCAGTATGCATTATGCCCATATGACCTGCAAAGGGAATATCATGGGCTATGGCTAGAACTGCCAGATGACAGGCTCTGGGCATTACCAATTTCTGTATTCTCTCATCCTCTAGCCCTCCCTCAGGGAGCCACTCTCTCTATACAGTAGCCCTTTGTCCCAGTGTACAGATTCCCCCTTCCCTTGAGAATCAGGTACCTCACTAGCTACCTCCCTCAGGCCTTGTAATGTAGGGTCTGAGAACTAAGCCTGTCTCACCTCTCTCTTTGTAACCCTTCCCAGTTCCCCTTCCACAGGAAGTCTGGTGTTGCCTGGCAGAGGTGCCTCACTGTCAGCCTGGGTACGACTACTCACCTCTGCCCTTGCAGTCAGTCTGTCAAAGGGAACACCAGGACACACAAGCAGCTATGGCTGACCTTCAGGTTTACTACTACAGGGTAGCTCCCTGTCTGAAGTAAACACCACACCAGACCTGACTTCAAGTCTGTGGTCTGTTTGGGTCCCCCCCCCCAGGTTACCAGACCCACAGGCTTGTCTCCAAGTCTGATTGTGTGTAACTGCATGCACACAAGGTACTGCATTAATCATAATCATTCCCTATCAGGACATCTGCAGGGATATCCTCAAACACACCCACTTGTTTGCTTTCTTTTCCACCCTCCCATTCAAGGTGAACCCTAGACAAAGGTATTTGGAATGGGGTCCCTCCTAAAGCTGTGACTGGTGTAGACTGCCCAAGCAAGTAGTACTCCTCTTTAACCATTGCAGGCTTCACAATGGTTAGGTCAGAGGCTGTCTCTCTCTTAGCAGTGGCCTCTTTCCCATCTACTAAGGTAGGATACAACCTCTTGTGGTAGTTTGGTACCCTTGTTGTTTCCAGACAACTTGCTTCTGGCATTCTGTCATTCCCACTTACTGGCTGTCCCACCTTTTGTTCCCCACCTTACCTCAGTGGACATCTGTATGCTACATGGCCCTACTGGTTGCATTTAAAATATTTAACTTTTGGTCCTGGCCATGTACTTGAACTATTGGCTTCCCCCGCTACTGGTGGACTCTGTTTTGGTGGTTTAGGCTGCCCACCATGGGTTCCCTTAGACCCATGAGCAGCACTGGGTATCCCTTTCCTGTGCAGTGATACCCTGCTTGCTAGGTATAGGTCTCCCTTTTTCCCCAACTCATCTGCTGTGTTGCATTGCCTGTCTGCAAACCAGATTTTCATGTCCTCTGGCAAAGTGCTAAGGGCTTGTTCCCCTCACCAAAAGGTCTTCCAGCCCTTCAGAAGTGGTGACCTGACACCCACTCACCTACCTATGAAAATAAGTGCTTAGTTCAGCAATATATTCACACACACTTTCATCTGCCTTGCGTCTAAGCTCACAAAACTTTTTCCTGTAAGCTTCAGGTGTTAGCTTAAAACGCTCTTAACAGACAATTTTTAACAGTACTATAATTTAAGCAGTCACTATCAGACAATTTAGAAACAGCAGTTACAGCTTTACCATGGAGTAAGGAGGTCAGGATCCGTACCCAGAGCCCTTGATCAACATTATACTGTTTTCATACCCTTTCAAACATATGAATAAAGCTGTCAAAATTATCACCCTCTGTAAATTTTGGAAGAAATTTACTGACCTTTCTTGCTTCTGGGGTTCCTTTATTCCCTTCCCCATTACCTCCATGACCTTGGCGAAGAGTCAGCATCTCTTTCTCATGTTGCCTTTGCCTCTCATTCTCCTCAGCTTCCAGACATTGTAGTTTCTCATTTTCTTCGGCCTCCATGTGTCTCAGTCTCTCTGCTGATTCTATTTCCAAATGTTTGGCCTCCAGTTCAAGTTTCTTTTTAACTCCAGATGGATTTTTAAGTCCTCTGTTGAAAGGTTGAACTGTCCATTTTCTGGGAGTTGTATATCTCCAAGATCAGCCTGGTTGTCCTCCTGGTTGCTGGTCTGTGATGCAGCTGTGTGACTAAGGCTGCAATCATCTCTGCTTTAGTCAGGTTGGCTTGCACCAGTCCTTTGTCTTGGCAGATCTCAGCCAACTGGCTCCTTTTCATTTTGCCAAACTCCTCTGCTGACATGCTTGCCTGCTGTCCCTGACTAAGCTAACAAAAAAATAAATAAAGCAATTGTGGTATGAAACTCTGAATGTTCACTGTGTGGCAGATTGAGAGTGCAAACACCTTCTTCAGTGACCACTGTTTACAGGCTACAGGAATTCAGTATCCACACCACTGAATCCTAATATGTGGATATCCTACCACTGGCCAACCAATATATGTGATGTGGATATATTACCACTGACACCAATATATGTGACACCCCACCACTGGCCCAGTAATCAAGTAGACTCAATCCTCACCACTAGCACCAGTGGGGACGTAAATTGGGAGGATGACAAGTACACACAAAATAAAGTGCAATTTCCTTTAAGAGCACACAGAGACCACAGTCAGTCTGAGGTTGGTTTCTCCCTCTTTCAACAGATCCCCAATAAGACTCCCCACTCGCACAGCTATAGAGTTGATATCTCAGCTAAGTGGCCAAGCCATAACCTCCAGCAACCTCTCTGCCCAACCAGTGCTTTGTGTCCCTGCCCAAGTAACTTAGCTGACACACACACACGCGCACACACACACACACACACACACACACACACACACACACACACACACACACACACACACATGGGAAAGGCTGGCACAGGCTTTCTAGCTATGCCCCCTTCTGCCCAGACTATAAGGTAGTTTTGACTGCCACCAGCCACTCCTTATCAACTACTTTAAAGCCCTTAACAAAGGTTGTCTAATCTTGCTGTGTAATGATAATATCAATACACATGGTAGTTTGGCTGCAAGTAAGACTATTAGGAGTGGCCCACAGTGTCACCAAATAAATATGCAAGCAAGAATTTAAATATGTCTCACAAATATCGGCCACAATGAAAGGTTTAAATAGTATTTAATAATAAATAATAAAAGAACAAGAAAAGAATCAGCAAATAATCGCAGTTGCGTCAGAGTTCAAAATCACAGGAAATATTTAAAACAACATTGCAGGACAGTCTCAGATAACTAAAGAAAACATCTAAGCTGTACTTCACTATATTCCTGACTGTCTCTAAGAGAAATTACTGTTCCTAGACTGACATACTCAGAACAAGCAGACAGATGTGGTGAGTGGATGTTCTTGTCAGGTCAAAGACAAAATACAGAATGCACAGTCAGAAAGTTCTTAAATTAATATTTCAAATATTACTGCTGGGGTAGTTTGCAGCATGACATCACGTCTTGTCATCTGACTGTCCCAGGTGAAAACCTCCACTGCAGCTGGCAGCATTTAGCATCCACCTATGAAAGCACAAAATACACAGACCTCTGATCTTTTGGCAAATGGTGGAAGTCGTAAAATAGTTTACATTGCTTCACATTTAAAGAGGATACAAAAAACTTCTAGTTCTAGACATTATGTCTCCTGTTGCACTGAAACTGAAAGATAACATCTTTTTTGTTTATGGCCCAGCTTTAAAGTGACTTAATTTCAACTATTCTTCTGAAGTTAACTTCTTGTGTTGCAGTTTTCACTGTTAAAAATACATGCATTTATACAGTTGCAGTAGTGCATATACATTTCTGCTCAGTACTTTACAAAGTATCTCTTCCGCACACGTCTGTACAGTAAGACTTACAGTTCTAATACATGTGTAACACAAGCACCTTACATGAGCATGTTGACATTCACAAATGATACACAACCACTTACAAAATTCTAGCTAGCTGAGCTGGCAGTATCCCCTTTCATGACAAGGATCCTTCCCAAAAGCCACCCACTGCAGATGCCCTTTGAAAGCAAATGCAGAAGATATGTGTATTCACCCTTTCACTTAATCAAAGAGAAGGCCTCTGCGTGTGACCGGGGGGATTTGTCATGTTTCTGCTTCTTTTGTGTTACCATTTTTCCATCCTTCAGTGAATGTATTTTCTTCAGCAAATGTATAATGTTATAGTGTTGCTTATCATAAGATCATAAGTAAGTACTAGATTAGCTGCCCTTACAGGGCCATTTTAAACCTAGCCCATTTCCCTTGAAAGGTGAGAATCAAACCCTGTACCTTATGTCTGCAAGGTAAATAATTTAACCATTGTACCAACCTCTTTGCAGATGTGCTTCCTCAATGTGTAGGGGTAGAACTTGGGAATACAGGGGCTAGGTGTATTCTTAGTTCATTGTGTGGTATCAGAATGTGTATTTTCAGGAGGCACATGCACTATACAACACAATATTGTGTCAAGATCAGGATCTCATTCAGAAAAAAAAAAATCTCATTAGTAGCCCTCTAAGGAGGGTATTGTTAATTTCAATGTAACAATGGTGAGCCAGGCCTAATTCAGACCCTTTTATAAATATGCATAAAATTACTACGACAAGCACTTGTTAATATTTTGTTGGTGCCAACCTCAATACAGTCAGTCTTAAACAGCTCAGCAGTATCACGAATTTCCAAGTGGGTGAAATGAGATTTTGTCTTTGCATCTGCTCTGAGACATTCACCGGCATTTTCGACACAGAGGGAGTTTCCCATTTGCAGGTCTATTCTACAGATTGCTCACCTGTTAGCCATTGCTGAAAATGGTAAGCCTCTTTCTGAAATAGCATGGATACCAGGAAGGACATAAGTGCTAAATGCACACATTCTGTAGCCACATACTTTAACCAGACTCCTGATAAAGTTTGAACATTATTATGTCAGTAGTATGAACAAGCCAGAAGTCATGTTAAATGTAATACAGCATTGTTTGGTATAAATACAAGTGAGAAAGTTTATATGTGTAAATGCATTAATTGTTTTTATCAATATGTACAATAGTATAAAAGTCAAGTTAAATGTTTTAACTGTGGAGACATATATCCTTGTTTTTGTTTACAAAAATTGTCAGTAAAGGCTATGCAAGATGAGTCAAAATTGTCAGATAAAGTCAAATGTCATGTTGTAATGCCAGTTTCTACCTTTTGCAGAAAATTCCAGTCATTTTTAACTCATGCTAAAAGTTTACAGGTTATAGAGACAGCTGAAATGTTTCAGACTACTGCTCACAGTGGAATGTTTGTAACAGAGATAAATTATCAACAAAGCCTGATGCAAAACACATGCCAACATTAAAGAAATGCGATATACAGGTTAGAAGGTATATGCAAATTGTTTTAGACATTTTGCTTAGGGCTGATGTTGCTACACAGACGCTACAAAATGTACAGTAGTGCACATAGATGACACTTGTAAAGATTTGCATGAAGTTTATGCAAATGTACAGAATTTAAAGAATTAGGACAGAAACATGAATATTTATGGATTAAAGATAAAATTAATTTCAGTGCAGGTGACACAGCTAAAGTGCTCAGAAAGAAGTATTAGATGTGGCCAGTTAGGAAAAGGGTGACCGTATGTTGTGCAGCGTATACCAGAAATAACAGTCAAGTCACAGGAATACAATTTTGTTAGAATTTAAAGAGTCAAAGATTACAACAGCTAACAGTTCAAAGTGTAACAGCTCTCTACTAGGTATGGACATGTTATTAGAGTTAACTACAACATTGTTAGAGTATTTTATGTATATATTTTTATATATATTTTGATTGCAAAATGGACTAAGGTTGATATATTTCCAGCCATGTAGTATATTGTCTTGAATAAAATCACAGACTTAATAATCTGGTTAAATAAGAGGTACCACATCATTATAAATTTTATTTAAAGTACATAAGGGTTATATTGTTATGATAGCTACTAAGTAGGGCAGGACCAGCTCGAATGTCACCCTGATGGGGGAAGGGGTGTGAATTTAAAGTGTGTACCAATAACATTTTGTTTTACAGCACAATAAATCACTCTCTTGCCTGATAAAAAGTATATATATATATATATATACATATATATATATATATATATATATATATATATATATATATAGTCCCAACAAGAAATTCCAGCACTCAGAATAATGATTCCAATATCAGATGTTGAAAAACAACCCCAAAAAGCACTTAAGAAATACAAAAGTACTTTAATAGTAAAGTGGAACAAACATTCAGGTTGCTCCTTCATGCAGCCATTCAGCTCAACTGAAAAAACACAGATCGGTGACCGATTTCGCCCCCTGGCGTCATCACTGTGAAATTAATCGCCAGGGGGCGAAATCGGTCACCGATCTGTGTTTTTTCAGTTGAGCCGAATGACTGCATTTAGGAGCAACCTGAATGTTTGTTCCACTTTACTATTAAAGTACTTTTGTATTTCTTAAGTGCTTTTTGGGGTCGTTTTTCAACATCTGATATTGGAATCATTATTCTGAGTGCTGGAATTTCTTTTTGGGACTTTGTATTTTATTCCGTGCACCATTTTGGCGATGTGCACTTATTTTCTTTGGTGTGTGTGTGTGTGTGTGTGTGTGTGTGTGTGTGTGTGTGTGTGTGTGTGTGTGTGTGTGTGTGTATATATATATATATATATACATATATATATATATATTTTTTTTTTTTTTTTTTTTTTTTTACTTAAGACTAGTTTAGTTTGCTGCTTCTACTACTATTGTCTGATCTGATTAATATACAGTGATTAACTACAGATATATGGACTGAAAATCTTCCACACAGAGAAGTTTCTTACGCTATTTTAATATTACACATTCTGACAGGATCCTAGAACAGGCAGAGCATGACAACGAAGATATTTTTAAGAGTAACATTTTTATGAAAATGGATTTAAAATAGACAGGTGGGGGGATGTGAACAGGGCTATACTGAGAGTGGCATCAGCCCTCTGATGATAGACACATTGCTTTTTCTGTAGAAAACTGAGACATATCAAGCAGGACTGTGTATAATACAGAAAATGGAAAAATAGGCAAATACAGGAAAGGAGTATTTGCAAAGGCCTCAGAAAAAAAAAGTCAAAAAGGAAGCAAAAGTTGCTGGATGATATCATAGAGGGTCAAAGTGAACTGAGTGTTAACCAACGATGCATGACAATACAAGTTAGAAAAATAATTTCAGACCTTATGGGCAGAGACAACAACAGACTATGGGAAGTTAAAAGTTCTGATTACATGGGAGGTGCAAGGGATTGCATTACCTATGAGAATCAACAGTATGCCTTGACTAGATTACCTCAAGGTTTTCAGAACGGTCCTGTCATTTTTCATCAGATAGTAGGGGCATTCTTTCAGAATGTCAGTAAAGATGACAAGGTTACATTCTAATACAGTCAGAGACTGTGAAAGAATACATATCACAGCTAAGGAAGTTCTGAGACAGTTGCAAGAGGCAGGTTTCAAAGTAAACAAAGACAAAATATAGTTTTTGTCACAAGAAGTAAAATTTCTAGGAACCATTATCAGACTGACAGGGAAGACTCCTTGTCACGAAAGGGTAAGGGGCATTCTGCAATTGCTAAAGCATTTGACAAGTTTGGATTTGCACAAGGCAGATAAAAAAGAGTTGACTCTGCAATGGAGTCGCACAGAGGAAAAGGAATTTAAAGTGTTAAAGCAGACGTTGGTACAGGCAACGGAGCTGACAGCTTCCATCAGTAAATTACCTTTTGTTTTGCAAGCAGCAGCAGAAAAAGACACACTTTCAGTGTGTTATTGCAGTCTTGGCCATAAGAGGAATGGGACACTCAGTTAAGATAGGTTACTTTTTTTTTGAAGGAGAATGACTCCTGTTGGAAAAGGATATTGTCATTGCATTGAACAATTTTTGGCCATTTACTGGGGTGTTCTCAGGGGTTATAGTCCAAACTCCACATTTAACAATCAGAACTATGCTAAATGACAGTGAGATAAATAAAAATCACTGAAGGGATTTAGTCAGACATTCCTACAGTGTAGGAGGATGTTGCATGTTTCTGGAAGGATAGGAAGTACTACACTGGGTTTGCAATAGTGACATTGCAAAACGGAGACAAACCAATTATAGTTAAGTTACTAGGATAGATGTCAGCACAAAGGGCTGACCTAGAGGCTTTAAAATGTGTCCTGCAGCATTTACATCCAGTAAATATTTACAGAGACAGTGCTTATGTAGTAAATTCTGTTGAGACTACATATGGCAACAAGGGCTAGAAGAGGGTTCACTGATAGTGCAGGACTGATTCAAAAGTACAAGTTGCAAGTACAGTTCAGTGTTTTAAAATTAAAAGCAAAGCATCACCATTGGATAAAAGACCTGCAGAAAGTATGCCAAAAAATAGCCAAAATAGCTAAGCAATTAGTAACAGAAATAGAGTTGTGGTAAACCAGACAAGGTAGGTTTCCAACCTTAAAAGTAAGGACATTTCCAAAAGGAAGTGTATGTATACAACAGACGGGATCAAATCCAGTAGGGGTCAGTGAATGCAATATCACAGTAGCTAAGGAATACTACATTTGCAGTACAAAAGCATATACATGGCTTTCTATGGAATGGGAAGGAACCTGTAGGGTAAGCAGTAGCATTAATGAGATTAAGTAAAGAATTACCTGAAGGTAAAATAAGAAATGTCAGAAAAAGAGAGAGAGTTAGAAAACAGTATTGGTACATTAGATCAATCATAGATCTACAGTCTTGACATAAATGCAGCAGAAGCAAAATGGCCTTTATACTCTGATAAATGAGGAGTGCTGTTCTTGTATTCCAGACAAGACAGAATCCATAAAGCAGCATTTAAGTAAAATACAACTAGTATTTAAAAAGGCTAGGAAGACATGGAACAGTGGCTAAAGTGATTGGTTAAATGGGTTATTTTCACAACAGTGAAAAACCATTATTACAGTTTAATTGCTGTAGTAGACACGATTTTGTTGATCGTAATGTGCACGTGTATTAAACTTTGTATTAAAAAGATTGTCAATCGGGTATCTATTGTAATTAATGTAGGTGGTAAAAAAGTAGCATAACTAATGAAGACATATTTTTTATGTAATATTCAAAGTTTGATTTAAATTTTGAATTCAAACATTTTTTTGGTTTTCAAAATAAAAAGGGGAAATCGAAATAATTATACCACTGTCTTTCTAGTTGCCCGCCTCTTATGTTAATCTGACCATATATCTCATTTCTCTCTACTTTCACTGGCTTATGTGAGTAATCACAAAACCATCACTTTTGAAATCCCACCCCTTCAATTATTTAAATTTATTGGCCATCCTACAGTATTTCATAGTACCAAAAAGTAACCACCCCTTTCAGTCCATCTTGCTGTTTTAAAAATAGTAACTCTCCACTAAACCTTAACTTTTTAAACAGGTAAAACTCAAGTTACCTACTTTCATATCTAACTTCTCTAGTGCACACTGCAGAGTGCATTCTTTTCAATCTTACCTTTAAGCATCCCTGTTACTAGCACTTTCTCTAATACCTAAAAAGATCATCTCTACTTGACTCCAAGTAGACTTTTCTCTGTCTGTTAAACCTAGCACTTGCTCCTACAGTACTTATTACCTTGATACGGCACTCTTATAGATAGCACCCCAAAAGGCAAACCCCATTTCTCGGTCACCCACGTCCCCGGAATCTCTTTTAAAGTTTTTTGTCTAGTCCTTCTAGCATGTCGAGGATCAGTTGCTAGTGTCCTCTCCTGCTCAGCTGGTGAACCTGGGAATATTGAGGCAATGTTACAATTGCCTCATGTACACAGACAACCCTCTCCTCCTCCCACAAAACACAAATACATGCGAGAGATGCAACTATACGGCCAAAGTGGAGGCTGAGCTCTCTCAACATAGGACTGGCAAGACCAGTCAGGAGGAGAAGGTTACCACACACACTATAGACCCAGTCTCACATAGTACCATCACAACCTCAAATCATACACATAAACACACAAAGACATACTCGGCGGCTCTGATCAAAAATCTACCAAAACAGCAGAGGCCACCAAAGCAGACACCCAAACAACCACCACCTCAGAACACAACACCTGCAACACATAGACCTCACAGTCAGAGTGTCAAACAGTCACAGCCCTTAAGGCCAAACACAATGCCAGACACACTAGTCATTGGTGACTCCATAGTCAGACACACTGGCGTCCCGCTCACCAGACTGAGTAAGGAGAAGGTCACAGTAAGCTGCCTGTCGGGCGCTAGAATCCGCCACATAACGCAAGCACTCAGGTCTCTCAACAGCAGGTACAAATACGACTCAGTCATTGTCCACGCTGGTGTAAAGCGACCTGAGGCGTACCTCCTTGGACTACATGAAAAGAGACATTGAGGAGCTCTCTGATTATGTAGCCCAGGCAGGTATGACCCTGACCTTGAGCAGTATCCTACCTTCACCAAGAATGATGCCACAATACAGAGATAAGATGATCAGCTTTAACAATTGGCTTAAACTCTGGTGTCATTCAAAGGGGATCCAATGTCTGTCTGCCTGGGATGACATGCTGGACAAGCCACGCTGCTTCAAGGGACGGCTTGCACCTGTCACCCTGGGATTCCGGATATTGGCAAAGGCTCTTGCCACCCCATAGTGCCTTTTTTAGGCAAGGCTCAAATTCTAAACCTACCATCCTAGAACACAACAAAGGAAAAAAACTAAGGGTAATGCTGCTCAATGCCAGAAGTCTAAATCTCAAAATGCACGCACTCGAGGCCCTTCTCAGTATGGAGAACATCAATGTCTGTGCAGTGACAGAAACCTGGTTCAAGGCTCCTGAGAGCACCCCAGCACTATCAGGTTTTACCTCTTATCATGCGTTCCGGCCCCAAAATCCGGACAATACCAAGAAAGGAGGGGTATCCATATTCATCAAAGACACCCACACCTCAAGACTGGTGGCAACGCACGATGCATCGGAGACCATCCAGGTGCAATTAACCATAGGCAAGACTGCTCTGCAAATTGTAGCATGTTACAGGCCACCCTCACAAACTCAGGAACCTCACATGGCCTTCCTGAAAACACTAGAGGGGATAAATGTATCACCAAACACCATCATACTAGGTGACTTCAATTACCCTAATATAGACTGGGAACACTACTCAAGCCCAAACACCCTAGCCCAAAAGTTCCTGGAATTCATAAACTCAAATGCCATGGAACAACTAGTCACCATCCCCACAAGAGGAGAAAACATACTTGATCTCATCATCACGAACATGGGAGCACAATGTTCAACACGAAGTATACCCCTCACTGGTGAGATCAGATCACAAACTAATCTCGCTGGAGGTCCTCATCCCACCCCACCTGAAATAAAAGACCACAGTAAAGAACTTCTCGAAAGCCGACTTCACACTTCTAAAGACTAGTGTGGTCTCCTTTAAGGCCCCGAGGCGGAAAACAGTACGCAAGCCGCTGAATCACTTACAAATGCCTTCTACCAGCACCTGCAGGACTGCATGGATAAGGCAATCCCAAGCAAAACAAAGACTCTTTGTACCAAAGGCAAGCGTCCAGTCTGGTGGACCCCAGCCATAAATAAACTCTACAACAAAAGGAGGAAGCTACTACAAGATAGAGCAAAATCCTTAAAAGGTAAGACACCCTTGATCACTATAAGTAAAAACTAAGAGCTCTCATAAAATCATCCAAAGCAAATTTTGAGAGAAAAATAGCTAAAGACTCAAAAGACAATCATAAGGCCTTCTTTAGCTATGTTAGAAACCTGGGAGGAAACTCCCAGATATGCTCAGAACTAGTTCAAAATGATGTGAAGATTACTGATCCTACAGACATTGCCAACATACTGGCTGACAGGTTCAGTGCAAACTTCTCCCCTCCCCAAAGGAGAGATATCTATACCAGCGATTGCAGCCCCCAAACATCTCCAACGCCCAAGTGAGAACTGCTCTCTCCAAAGCAAAAACACAGCATCCATGGGACCTGATGGTGTCCCCGGCTGTGTGCTCCACAAACTCAACGAGGAATTAAACCCACAGCTAGGACAGCTGTTTAATCATAGTCTTACCTCTGGATACGTACCCAGGAGTGGCGCACTGCAACTGTGGTCCCACTTCACAAAGGCGGTGCCTCCACCGACCCTGGAAATTACCGCCCATTAGCTTGACAAGCCTTATCTGCAAAGCCATGGAGAGGATCATAATGGACCTCATAAATAAAGACATAGGGAATTTGCAGACTTTGGATCCATCCCAGTTTGGCTTTGTCAAAGGCAGATCATGCCTTCTAAACTTGGTTGACTTTTTGAAACAGTCACCAAAGCCATTGATGAGGAAAGGCAGTCCATACAGCCTACCTCGATCTGGCGAAGGCCTTCGATACAATACCCCACTCGGGTATCATTGAAAAACTCATCAGCTTAAATTTAACCCATACATCACAAGATGGGTTGCAAACTGGCTGAGTGACAGAACCCACAGGGTCAGAGTTGCTGGCGCCATGTCAGACTCAAAGCCTGTCACAAGTGGTGTACCACAGGGCTCAGTCCTGGGCCCACTCTTATTTGGCATCTACTTTTCCGAAGTACAAGCAAACACAGGAGGGTTATGGCTGACAAAGTTTGCAGATGACTGCAAACTGGGCGCCATAGTAGAAAACACATCTGACACATATATCCTTCAGAAGGGTCTCACAGAAATGGATAACTGGTGCCAAAGCCATGGCCTAAAGTTAAATGCCAAAAAATGCATAGTCATACCCTTCGGGAAAAACAAGGTTACCCCTAGCTACCAAATAGGTGGCAATCCACTGAGCACAGAAGAAGTTATCAGGGACCTGGGGACCCAGGTTGATAGTAGTCTGTCATTCGACACCCATGTAGCTAAAGTAGTTAGGAAGACCTTCTACATTGCCCACCTTATCATGAAGGGATTCTCATCTAGATCAAGGGAGGTCATAGTCTCCCTATACTCATCACTCATCAGACCAATGATTGAGTACAATGCCCCATTCGGAATGTATCTGACCCGACACTTGCAGCAGCTGGAGAGGCCACAAAGTTCCTCACCAAAAGGATAAAGGGTCTCAAACATCTGTCCTATGCTGCCCAACTGAAAGAACTCCAGCTCTATTCAGTCGCTTACCGCTTGCTCAGAGGTGACCTTTGCCTAACATACAAGGCCATGTCAAACCCAGATTTGATGAATATGCTTCACCTCAAAAAATCTAGATCCGTCAGAGCCACAAGGGCGGGAGACTTAAACCTCGACACGGCTATTAATAGGACGTGCTGGAGGGATAGATTCATCACCCAAAGACTCCCTATACTGTGGAATAAAATCCCGGTATATGTGAGGCAGAGCACCTCGCTGGCCTTGTTCAAGAGAAATCTTGACCAATGGATGGGAGATCGCAGATATACCCCAGGGATTATTACCTCAGTGTCACTGCTCAACAGAGGCACAGCAAAATAATGGGTATAGTTCCCCATACTAAAGGGGTGGCGTAAGCCACAAAACTATGGGCTAGGCTTGTAAATGCCCTCGGGCAGATAGCCTAGTATGAACCTATAAAGTAAAACTGTTTTTCCCTCATAGAAATGGCATGTATTGATATGGGAAAACTGCTTTTCTCATAGTAACAGCATGTATTGGTAAAACTGCTGTATGTCACAGTGTCAGTGCGATATTTTTAGGAATACTATAAAAAAATACAGAGCCTGCAAATGCAGGAAGAAATAACAAGATATATTGTATGCCTAAATGATTAGCTTAACAGAATGTGCTTGTATGGAACAAAAAATATTAGACTTCTGAATGTTTTGTAACAATGGCATTAACAGTTGTTGAAATATCCTAAACAGTTGAAAGTACACAGATATTCAAGCTAAAGGGAAATGGCTAACAGGAGAAAAAGTTACAAACCTATCTTATCAATGAAAGAACATTTCGGCATGCTGAGAACTGGTTTTCTGTAGATGAGTATGGCTAATGCAGCAGAAAGTTGCAGACTGTCGATGAAAGAACATTTGTGAAAGAACATTTCAGCTTGCTGAAGGAACTGGTCTTCTCTGGACTGAGACAAGAATGCAAACAAAGAAGACTTCAGTACAGGAAAATAATGTTTTCATCAAGTATACATTTTTGAAATTATAAAAGTGGTTGTAAAGACGTTTTGGTGGACAGTTAGTAATTCGAATCAGCTGAGGAAGTGCAGTGTACCTGACAGTTATGTCTGTGTTATAAAGAAAATGTTTATAATCTTATAGTAGTGCTTAGTCAGCTGGTTTCAATAAATCTGTCAACTACAGATATACAGCTGCACAGTTTGTCTGTGTGACCTGTCTCCTGTTAATTCAATTTAGCAGGAATACTCAAAGATGAAGATGATATGACTACAGTATATTTTTCAAGTAATTCAGTTCATGTAGCCTAAACAATCCCAGAAAAACATTTTGAGGAATTTTGCTTAAAAATACAATTTGAAATTGTCTTTCCAGGATAACCCAACACCTACTTTAAGATGCTGCACTGCATACAGTGTGAACAGCTGTGTCTATCCACCCATAAAGTGATGTTGACTCACATCCAATTCTTGTAGTGCCCCCCCCCCTCTGAAAAGATGCCACCGTCCAAGAAACTGTACTAAGTGCAAAATGTTGAAGATCTGTGCTCTGCAATTCAGTACTTATGTAAAGCACGATGTAAAACCTACCCTAAACTGTGTAATTTAACAAGCAGATGAATATACAGTTTGCTTTTGTGTTTTATTATTGCTGGAACCGGTGTAATATATTTGGTGTATCTCTGAACAGGTTAAAGCAGAAAAAATGAATCCCTGTGTCCAAGTTTAGTAACCTGAAACATAAGAATTTTGTACCACACTTTGGTGTGCACGAAAGTCCCACAAGGGTGAGATGCATCTCAACTTAACCTTTTTTTGATATGTAAAAGGACATTTATTTTTCAAATGCACCATTACACTCTGCATAATGTCTTGCATCCTTGTCTGCTGTGACAGCATGTATAAGGAGCTTTTGCTTGAAATATAGGCCAGGAACAAAATCACATCACTGAAAACTATCAGGTGTGGAATTTGAATCTCATCCAAACACTGCCATTTGACT
Organism: Protopterus annectens; assembly: GCF_019279795.1. Classification (NCBI taxonomy): domain Eukaryota; kingdom Metazoa; phylum Chordata; order Ceratodontiformes; family Protopteridae; genus Protopterus; species Protopterus annectens. Next base: position 566,600,787 of record NC_056734.1, read on the forward strand.
CAGTATGTATGCTGGAAATTCCTCCCTTGTGCTACTAAATTTTCCCAGTTGTTTTTACCCCATATGTTGTAGGTGATTTTACTTGCCAGACATATTTTTAACTGCATGGATATAAAGGTGTTATGTGCTATGATTATTTATTTCCTTGTGGTTTTCCTATGCTTCAGATTCTAGAGCATGCCTTTTCTGCTAGTCCTGTGGCTGTGGTGGGTAAGTGTGATTTGCCTTTTGCCAGCCATAGTTAATTAGCATAATTTAAAACGTACTTATTTCCCCTGTCCCTACCTCTGCAGGACCCTGATTGGTGCCTCTGCTACCTGCTCCCCATCAGTCCATTTGTTCCACAGTGGGAGGAAGCCAGGCATCTCCAGACTTGGCTAAAGACTTGTGTCCCATTCTTTCATGCCCAGGAAGCCTTACCAGTCCGTTCATTCCCCTAATGACAAGAACCATGTGATGAGTAGCAGGCCAGCTTTGAGTCCTACTGAACAGCCTAAACTTTCCACCTTTAGTATCCTACAGACTCAATGTAACTGATTGAGAGAGGTGGACTACTGCATGTTCCCACAGATACCTTCTGCTTCCATGGCTCTGCACGTAGGTCCCTGCCCAACATACAAAGAACCACCATGGCCTCTGTAAGTGGTGTTGCATCTGTCTACTTCAGGCCTACAGTCTCTTTTCCCTCAGGATGAGTAAGCTGGTGTTGGCTGTTCATATTCATCTTCCCCTGCCCAGTCCCTTCAAAGCATAATTATTTTGTTTGACCTGTTTGTGTAGTTGTTTTGTATGTAAGGCTCTTTTATCACCTGTGCTTTGCAGTACTTTATGCATCTGCAATCTCTGGATCATTTTTAATGCAGTCTTTTCATTGGAGTGAGAACAAATAGATAAAGCTTTGTTTCACTTGTTTATTTTTGAGTTATTTGTACTGGACCATTAAGGGTTGTTTTCAGCCACAGACATCTTTTGCATGAGTAACAAAATGCCCTGTTATAAGTAAGTAAAAACTTCAAAGTATCTACAGTAAAGTAGTGCAGAGAAGTAGGTTTAGTGATGAGCACGATATGGCTAAATTTTAATGCCACATGAAACCAGTACAGAGTTAAGGTAAATAAGTCATTAGGAGAACTGCAAAGAAGTTAGATGAAGTTGTAAGTGGAATAATTAAGACAGTAATTGTTTTGTTGTATTTAACATTTAAAATGTTTCTTTTGAGGTACACAAACTGGGCTTACATATTGTGTACTTGAATTATGTCTGCTTATGCTACCATCAGCGTAGGAGTACCTGAAGACCACATGGGAAGACATAGCTTGAGCATGGGTCAATTTGCTGCTGTTTATTTGGAGAGGGAAAGTGGAGGCCTGTAGTAAGAAGCTGCCCGCTGATGATATCAATTATTTGTGCCTCAAACCTACAGTAACACTGAAATGATTCTTGGGATACTCACCAGTGCATGCTTGTGCCACAACTTGATAGTACTGCATCTCTGTGATAAAAAAAGGGAAGGGTTTAGTAAATATAAGTGAAATGTAAAGGAATGACCAAGTCTCCACTGCAGTGAAATAACTGTAGGGTGAGTGATTTAGGTTGGTGGCATAAATAGATCATCATAGTACTGATGGGTCAAAGTACAGAATCAAGTGTTATGAACAGGAAAAAGGGTACATTTTACGTACTATCTTCTTGCAGAGTATTTATTAAAGAAACATAAAAATGTTTGTTTATTTCAAGAGGTGTACAGTTTGCAGTTCTTATGATAGCTGTGAATAAAAATAAATTAAAACTAAGAATGTAAAATTTAACTTTTTCATACCTGCAGGTGGTGCACTAGCAGAAGGGTTTCAAGCAAGACTACAAGAATTTCAGAAATTTGAAAAAACATTTGAGGCAAGTACTTGTGGATGAGTTGTAATGACACTAAAATATAGTTGTAGTCCTCATTTGGATGTTAACCTCCATCACATCATTTTGCTGGGCATTGCAGGTTGAAAATAGCAAGACTGCTTTCAGTATTGTTAATTGACATTACTGTTGACAGTGACTTTACTGAAACACCTGTCCTAGCACCCGCAGTGCTTGAATCTTCTTTGGAGCATCTCATTCAGCCTTTGGCAGAGCTCATGTATTACTAGCTTTAGCTTTCACCACTCAGATGTTTGTTAACTTCTTGTGTTTACAGTGGCAGTGAGTCACCTAGGTGGTTGATAATGTCTTCTGTTTACATTGCAGCTGAATTAAGAGACAAGTGGATCTACACAGAAAATTTAAAAAAAATGAACATTTTAGGCAGTGTTGTGCAAAACTGTACTAAGGCCCCACAGAGAATTTAACTCTGAAAGGAACATTCTCTCAAAATCAGCAGTGGTAGTAAGTTGATGAACTAGTCAATCCAGTTGCATCGTAAAACTACTGTTGATTTTGGTAGTAGCTTCAATGGTGTGAATGGTCCTTGCTGGCTGTGTTAAAAAGTATATTTCACAGACTCTTATTAAATGACCTTAGAGCCATTCGTGTAGTTTGGCAACTGTGATTTCTTTACATGCTTGTACTACCACTGTAGATAGTTTTTACTTTCTTTTTTTTTTCTTTCCCTTTTTCTTCTTCTTCTTCTTTTGCTTCTTAACCCCTTATTTCTTCAGACATCTTTGATCCATTTAGGCACAATGTCTGTACAGTCACTGCTGTGTTTTATTTTTAGTCATGCATTTCTTTCACTGCTTTCTTTTTACTGACATTGGAGATCAGAGTCCTGCTTCTTGTCATTGCTTAGGTGGCTACAAGATCTGCACTTTCCAGGTGTCATGTCTGGAGCATTTGCCTTAAGAGGTTTCAGAATTTTTTGATTACAGTCTGCCCACTTCTTTTAAAGCCATTTCCCACAGCCTGTGCATGTCTGAGGGTTCTAGGATAGATGGCAGCCAGGCATCTTATGAGAGAGTCCTGCTTTGGGCTCTTAGGGAGGTGTAGTGCCTCAGAAGAAAGACTGTTTGGATCTTTAACTGTATTTTGCATGGTGGTCTGTTCCATTTCTACTTCTAACCACAAGACCATTTACTCCAGAGCCTTGGATGATCATCCTTGCAACAGATATGTCTGCTTTTTGGGTTGGAGGGGGCACTACCAGGAGAATATAACTCCTGGAGTATGTGCTGTCAAGGAGTCTCGGTTAGACATCAGTGTCCTGAAGATAGCAGTGCTCCTCTCCATTGTAACTCACCAGGAGTTGTTTCTTCCCCATGGCTTGTTGTATTGCCAAGAAGGGAGAGTGGAATTTGCTCCTCCCTGTTGCACAAAAAGGCCATGAGAGTGTTGGGAATGAGTCATCAAAAACAGTTGCTGCCTTTTCTCTGTTCACATCCTAGGGAGGCCAGTTGCTTGGAGAAAAGTCAGTTGCACTATACTTAATCCTCTCAAGTGATACTCTAGTCAATCCAGAGTCAGGAGGACTTTGTGGAAATTAGAAAACAGTACAGTTGTTGAAGCAGCTTTTCCATGATTCTGCTGCAAAGAGTTAAGACTTAGGATGCTCTGGTGATAGCTGGGGCTATGGGTCTTTTCTGTCTTTAATCTCATTTCTTCTGATAACAGAAATTCTGGCAGCCCTGTTCTGGTCCAGCCAGATCTGTTTTCCAGTGCTTCATTCCTTTCTTCTAGACATTTCCTTTTTATATGTTTCCAAATTTGGTGACTGTTGATACAACTAGATGTCTATGCACTGAAGCCAACAACTTGATTTCTCTACTTTTACTGATAGCCTGGTCAGCAGTCTCCTCTAATAGGGTTGTTTCATTCCTTTCATTCATGTGAAAACTGGCTTCCCAAAAAACCTTCAAGGGCAAGTGGGATTTTCTTTTTGAGCAAAACATAAAATTTAGACCACTTTTTGGCCCTGTGCCACAATTTTTGCTGCATATTTGAAATTATTGATGTAGGCCTAAATTATTTCTGCATCGTTGTTCACTTCTACACAAATCCTGACATCCACTGAGGTCAGGACTACATGTCCTTGGTTTCACTTACAGTGCGTAAAGCTTTGCTGAGAAGTACTTTTTACTCTTCCAGTAAAACGTCTTTCGTGCTCCTTGAACAGAACTCAGAATAATAATGACATATTGCTTGACTAAAATAGTGCTTTGAGTAGTTGTTTTTGAGCTAAGTGTTCTTCATGAGACTCAAAAGATTAAAGTGCACATAACACTGCCTTTTAAACTTTCCCTCTAACATCACGTGACTGACATCAACCAATTTATTTAGGGAAAAACTGAAAGAACACTGTGTGAAAGAGATAGGGAACATATACAGTGTATTAAAAAGTTTATGAAAGACATGCTTTAGGAATGTACTATGAAGTTTGTAAGGAATTTAAAAGTGTTTGTTTTCAGGGTTTAGAAGTTATATATAATGTAGAATGCGGTGGTGATATTAAAAAAATAAATGACTGTTACTTGCAGAAACCCAGTGACAATTGCACCTTAGTGCTTGCAGAGTTTAGGTTGAAATTTTTAAATTTGCATTAAATCTAGATTGAAGATGAAACACAATTTAAAGTTTGATTGATTTTTTTTATAAGAAGTATTTAAGTCCTGAATGAAACTATTGCTTTTTTTGTTTGTTCACTTTTGTACTGATTGGTTGATGTCAGTTGAGTGATTTTTATTAGAGGGAGGCTTTAAAAGACTGTCGTGTGTGTATTTTAATCTTTTGAGTCCAACGAAGAATGCTTAGTTTGAAAAGGAACAGAGAGTATGAGAGGAAGCATCTGGATTCCCGTCTTTCACCATGGATACAGACGTGGATGAACCTCTCTCCTCTTTAGAGGACATTTACCCACAATAAGAGTTAGTGTCCAGAATCTGTGGTTTAGAAAAGAGCCAACAGCTGTTATTCAGGTAATATTCTGACATAAACCAATTTGAATGTGGATGTTTTAAGAATGGACATTGTGCAGAGGTTATTTCATAGAATACCCACATAGTGTTATTTCTTTGCCCCGTAGTCACTGGAACTGGTGTAGTATTCATGAAGTAGATGCTAGGATCACTCACCATGTCCCCTAATGATCATTAGAAGATCCTCTGGCCAAAATAGTCTGAGCTACACATGTGTTACTGTCCACAGGAATTAGTATTCTAGGCATCCCATAAGATTCCATGTCAGTACAGCAGATGTCTGCCAGCTTTCATATGGTGAGTTTGTCTCCATAGTAGCTGTTGTCTGTGTCCCTGTCATGAAGGTGATGGTATGTTAGGCATAGTCGGATCCTACTGCAACACAGAGAGTTATTGCACACTCTGTTTCAGACACTGGCTGCAAGAATGGCATGTAAAGTATTTTGCCTAGCTTTGACAGCTGCTACAATTATTTTTTTTTTTTCTGGTTAATTGGGTAACTTGTTTTAAATCAGTTTGTTTGTTTTCTATTGTTTTTTATATATATGTGTGTGTATGTGTGTATATATATATATATATATATATATATATATATATATATATATATATATATATATATAAATTGCACTTTATTCATCTGCTTTTACTGTATTTGTGTTTCTTCCTACTTTATTACTAGGGGCAGTGACTACAACTCTGATCTGAGATATACAACAATAAGTATCCTTTTCTGTGCATTTAAAGTATTTTTTTTGATTGTATCTGCTTTATTTTCTGAAAAAATAATATATATATATATATATATATATATATATATATATATATATATATATATATACATACATACATACTTGTTTCCCGCCTTTCTAAGCTAGTATAGTCCAGTTTTCAGGTTAAGTGCTGAATTCAGGGCTGTGTTACAAATCTCTGTGTTTGCCCATACCTTACTTAGATAGAAAGAAGTTTCTCTGTTCACCTGTGAGAGAGGGGAGCTTTGAGCAGCTTATCTGTCCCTGGAGGAGTGGTTTCAGCCCAGAAATTAGTAGTTTATTGGCCATTTTGGGCTAATTTGTCTGTCTTTCATATCCCTGCTATAAATACCTCATTTGCCCGGTTTTGCGCGCCGGGTAGCTAGGGTATAACTATTCCCGGCGCCACAAAGTCTCCTCTTCAATTTTTCCCTTGGAACTAGACAAACATTCAACTTAAGCACTCAAGCCATTCATTTCTCAGCCCAGCACTTGCTCAAAACTCATATCAAGCACTTATAAACCCTAGCACTAGACCCACCTATACTGTACAGAAGGACAAGTCTCTCTATTCGACCTTACCAACCATTCAGTAAAACAGTTCACTGTACCTATCCAGGCATGCCCAAAGGGCAGTGTCAGGCGTACTCTCCAGTCCAACTGGTGAATCTGGGCATTTTGAGGCAATATTACAACTGCCTCATGTACACAGACAACCCTGTCCTCCTACTACCAAACACTAATACATGTGAGAGATGCATTTATACAGCTAAACTGGAGGCTAAGCTCTCTCAACCCAAGGCTGGATCAGACAGTCAAAAGGAGAAGGGAAATACTTGCATCACACCACCAGTCTCACATAGACCCATTAAACTAGCACCGGCAAAAAACACACATAAATACACGAAAACATACTCTGAGACACTAAATAAAAATCTGCAAAAGCAACAGAGACCTACAAAGCAGACATCCAAGCAACTTCCACCCCCCCAACACAAATCATGAAACACATACTTCACAAAACCAGTGTGCCATGCAGTCACAGCCCTTAAGGCAAAATAACATACCCAACATACTAGTAATAGGTGACTCTATTAGTCAGGCACACTGACGTCCCACTCACTAGGCTGAATAAGCAGAAGGTTACTGTTAGCTGCCTGTCAGGTGCCAAGATCCGCCATATAACACAAGCACTCAGGTCACTCCAGAACAAGTACAAATACGACTCTGTCATTGTCCATGATGGTGTGAATGACCTGAGCCATACCTCCCTGGACTACATGAAAAGAGACGTGGAAGAGCTCTCTAATCAAGTAGCCCAGGCTGGTATGACCCTGACCCTGAGTTAGCATCCTGCCCTCACCAAGAATAATACCACGGTATAAAGAAAAAATTATCAATTTCAAAAATTGGCTAAGTTTCTGGTGTCATTCAAAAAGGATCCAGTGTCTGTCTGCCTCGGATGACATGTTCGACAAGCCATGCTGCTTTGCTGGAGATGACTTGCTCCTGTCACCCTTAGGCTTTTGAATACTGGCCAAGGCTCTAGCCACCCCCATAGTACCTTTTTTAGGTAAGGCTCAAAAGACAAACCCACCGCCATAAATAGCACAAGCAACAAAAAACTGAGGGTAATGCTACTCAGTGCCAGAAGTCTAAACCTCAGAATGCACGCACTCGAGGCACTCCTTAGTATGGAGAAAATTGATATATGTGCAGTAACAGAAACCTGGTTTATGGCTCCAGAGAGCACCCCAGCACTACCAGGCTACAACTCATACCATACATTTCAACCACAGAACCCGGACTGAAATACAAAAGGTGGAGGTGTATCCATATTCATCAAGGATACCCACACCTCCAGGTTAGTGCCACAGCACGATGCTTCAGAGATCATCCACGTGCAACTAATAACGGGCAAAACTGCAATTCAAATTGTAGCTTGCTACAGATCACCCACCATGTCCCAGGACCCCCCATTCTGCACTTCTGGAAACACTGTGAAATATAAATGTCTTACCAAACACCCTAATATTGGGTGATTTCAGTTACCCAAACATTAACTGGGAGAACTACTCAAGTACTAACTCCCTCACCCAACATTTCCTAGAATTTATAAACTCAAAACGCCCTGGATCAGCTGGCCAACACTCCCATCAGAAGTGGCAACATATTGGACCTGGTCATCACCAACATGGGCGGCTGGTGCTCCACACCGGATGTCAACCCCTCGCTGGTTAGATCTGACCATAAACAAATCACTTTGGATATCAACATTCTGCACTCACCCCCAGGCATGGAAACCACCATGAAAAACTTTTCAAAAGCAAACCTCACGTTACTTAAGACCAAGGTGGAAAGTTTCAAAGCCCCCATGCTAAAGGATAACGCTGTCCAAGATGCAAAATCTGTTACTAATGCATTCTACGGGCACCTACAAGAATGCATGGATCATGCAAACCCAAGCAAAACCAAGACTCACTCCTCCAAGAAAAGTAAACCAGTCTGGTGGACACCTGCCATAAACAAGCTATACAATAGAAGGAGGAAACTAGTACAGAAAAGAGTAAAATCCCAAGAGGGGAATACATCCCTGATCAGTATCAGCAAGAAACTACGATCCCTCATAAAATCATCCAAGGCGAGCTTCGAAAGAAAAATTGCCAAGGACTCCAAAGATAACCACAAGGCATTCTTTAGCTATGTCAAGAATCTAAGTGGCAATGCTCAGATCTGCTCGAAGTTAGTGCAGGATGGCACAAAATACACTGAACCGACCAATATCGCCAACATCCTGGCAGACAGGTTCAGCACAAACTTTACCCCCCTCTCACCCCCAAAAGGGCCCATAACCATACCAGAAGAATGTAGCGCCCCAGAAATCACAGACACTCAAGTTAAAACAGCCCTCTCCAAAGCCAAAAACACAACATCAGTGGGACCGGACGGTGTCCCAGGCTGCATCCTACAGGAGCTCAAAGACGAACTAACCCCTCACCTAAACGCACTGTTCAAACTCAGCCTCTCCACATGTTACATACCCATAGAGTGGCGTACAGCAACGGTTATTCTGCTCCACAAAGGTGGAGCCACAACAGACCCAGGGAACTATCGCCCTATAAGCCTGACTAGCTTGGTCTGCAAGGCTGTGGATCGCATCATCATGCAATTCATTAACAGAGACATTGGGAATCTCCAAACACTGGACCCTACCCAGTTTGGCTTTGTTAAGGGCAGATCATGCCTCCTAAACCTGGAGGACTTCTTTGAGACAGTTACCAAGGCTATAGATGAGGGAAAGGTGGTACACACAGCCTACTAAGATCTCGAAAAGGCCTTCAACACCATTCCCCATTCTGGTTTTATAGACAAGCTCACCAGCCTGAACATAAACCCCTATGTCACAAGATGGGTTGCCAACTGGCTCACGGACAGAACCCACATGGTAAGAGTTGTGGGAGCTAGGTCCGACTCTAAACCCGTTACAAGTGACGTTCGCCAGGGCTCAGTCCTAGGACCCCTCCTGTTCAGCATATACTTCTCAGAGGTACAGGCAGGTACAGGAGGACTGTGGCTGACCAAGTTCGCAGATGACTACAAACTAGGGGCTATAATTAACTCTCCGGCTGACACAGACATCCTCCAAAAGGGTCTCACTGAGACGGATACCTGGTGTCAAAATCATGGCCTCAAGCTAAATGCCAAAAAGTGCATAGTCATCCCCTTTGGAAAAAACGAAGTAGCCACAAACTACCACATAGGTGGTAGTCCCCTAATAACGGAAGACGTAATAAGGGATCTGGGGACCCATGTAGATAGTAATCTCTCCTTTGATAATCACATTACCAGAGTGGTTAGAAAATCCTTCTACGTGGCCCACCTTATCACAAAAGGATTCGGATCCGGATCAAAAGAGGTCATTGTGCCCCTCTACTCATCACTCATCAGACCCATTATAGAGTGCAATTCCCCATTTAGGATGTACCTTACAAGATACCTGCAACAACTGGAAAGACCACAGAAGCACCTCACCAAGAGGATCACTAGCCTCAAACAGATGCCTTATGCAGCTTGACTGTAGAAACTCCAGTTGTACTCGGTTGCATACCGCCTACTCAGAGGTGATCTCTGCCTGACATTCAATTCATGTCCAACCCAGAATTAATGGACATGTTCCACCTAAAGAAAACCTTATCCCCTCGAGCCACATGCTCTAGGGGTCTAAACATTACCAGAACAATAAATAGGACATGCTGGAGGGATAGATTCTTGTCCCAGAGACTTCCCATGCTTTGGAACAAGATTCCAGTCTACATTAGGCATAGCTCCTCACTAACACTCTTCAAGAGAAGCCTTGACGAGTGGATCGGAAACAGAAAGTTTATCCCAGGGATCACGTCAGTGGCTCTGCTGGACAGAGGCACAGGGAACTAATCTAAGGGGGCGGCAAAAGCCAACACATTCTGACTAGGCTTATAAATGCCTTTGGGCAGATAGCCTAGTACCTACCTATGAACAATATAAAGTGGTCAGTCTCACTGTTAACCAAAAAGTCTCAGTGTGCAGATTCGCTGGCAACAGTGACTCATCTCATAATTTTTATACGTTTCCGAATTACTGTGTCATATTGTTTTACCTCATTTCCATTCACAATGTTCCTTATTTTCATATCATTGTACAGTCATTAGCCTATGATGATGACGTTGCTATCTGTGTCTCTGAATCAGATGTGCGCTGCACATTACCACTGTTCATAAAACCTTTCTTAATACATTGTGCTATTTGTTTCTGAATCCTGAGAATTACTTTATTGCAAAATATGTATGTAGTGAATATTTTTTCGATGGTCGCTAAACATTTTAGTTATCAAGAGTTTGTTTGAAAGTGTAAAACACTCTTTATATTCGACATAGACAGTATTCCCCATTTCTCCCATTCCCCTAGCATTTATGTATTTATTGACATTTGTTTATTATCAGGAAAGTCAGACTGGCCCAAGCGTGCCCATATTTTTTTCTTTATTTTTATTTATTTCATTTGTTTACCGGATAATGTCCGACTGGGCACAAGGCCCATTTTCAGCAGAGGCCCGGAGAGAAAAGCTCCTTGCATACAAATAAACAATATTGAACAAACAAATTAACCCATATTAATATTTACAGTGTAGAAAGCAAATCCAGTATAGTAATTAAAGACTAATAACACAAATTAACAAAATTAGCAAAGTCTGAGATGAATTAACAGCATGAGTTAATAGTGAGAACAGTGTGAAACAGTTTGTCAAGATATAGCAATGCAGTCTCCATAACAGTTATAAGACAAAGCAGTATATGTGTTTACATTGCTAACTGAAAGAGAGTGTTGGGCCAAGTCAGCCTTCAGCAGATAATAACTGTAGCTGTGGGAAAGAGCTAGTTTAGTGTGGTGTGAGGGAGTAGTAGGTCGACTAGCCAGGAGTATGGCAGGAGCAGAGCCAATATTTTGCTAGATGTTCCCTAAGGAGGTGTTTGAACTCATGAATGCTAAGGTTGTTAGCTATAGGTTGAGGAAGAATGTTCCAGAGTTTGGCAATTTTATAGGAGTAAAGGGTGGTGCCTTGTGTGTTGTGGGGTTGAGTAATCTTTAACATTAGTTTATTAGAGGATCCTGGTGATCTAGGATTTCTGTTGGGTTGGATTAGGTTAGAGAGTGTCGGGCAGTCATTTGATTGGTGAATTATTTTGTGGGCTATGGGCAGTTGGTTCAATGTTAGAAGGTTTGGGAGTTCTAACCATTTGAGTTGTGAGAGTACTGAGCAGTGGTGGATTTTGTAAGGGTGGCCTGTAGTGAATTTGGCAATTTTGTTGTAACAGGATTCTAGGAAATTTAGGTCTGATTTACGAATGTTTGTAAATACTTGGGAGTCGTAGAGGATGGTGGAAAGTAGATGTGTGCGGGCAGTGGCTAGTTTGGCACTTTCTGTAAGGTAAAGTTTAATTCTATATAGGGTGCCTAGTTTGGAGTGGACTTTTTTGATGGTGAGGAAGATGTGGCTATTGAAGCTTAGGTTTTCATCAATTAAGATGCCTAGAAGTTTGGTTTGGTTAGTTGATTCTATTTTGGTTCTGTTTGTGGAAAGGATTAAAAGTTGTGTCAGACGTGTTATGGGTTTATTATAATTGAAAACAATTAACTTGGCTTTGTTAGGGTTTAGTACGAGTTGATGGTTAGTGAGGTAATTTATATATCCTGGAAAGATCTTTGCATTTTTGTTTGTAGATCCTGGGGTGTGAGGGCTGAGCAGATTAGTATGGAATCATCTGTGTACTGGACTATGGAGGCTAGTTGGGTTGCAGAGCTGAGGTTGTTAGTAAAAATTGTAAAGAGAAAGGGGACCAAGTGTGGATCCTTGGGGTACACCTACAGTGATGGGTAGAAGGGGGGACAGAGTGTTTTCCCAGTTGGTGGCTTGCTGACAGAGAGATAACTATGGAACCAGGACAGGGCTGATGTGTTGAGGCCATGGAATGATAGTTTATTTAGTAGGTTTTGGTGGGAAACTGTGTCAAAGGCTTTTGACATGTCAAGGAATATGGAGGGAGACCATTTGGCCTCCATTTATAAGACCTTGAGTGGTGTTTGTAAAAGATAGTAGGGCAGTGCTGGTACTATGTTTCGGCCTAAAGCCATGTTGAGTGGGGGAGAGGAGGTTGTGATTGTCGAGGTGGGTGAGGACTTGGGAATGAATGCATTTTTCTAAGATTTTGGCTAGAGGGGAGAGGATGGCTATGGGACGGTAGTTTGTTAGATCTCTAGAAGGGCCGGCTTTGTATAGGGAAATGATGTGAGATATTTTGCCTAGATAGGGGACATATTGTTCAGAGACTGAGCAGTTGATCAGGATTGACATGGAATAGGCTATTGAGGGGGCATCAGTTTTAAGGAATTCATTGGGTAGTTGGTCAGCTGGTAGATAGCAGGGTCTGTGCTTGGAAAGGAGTGATTTACTGTAGTTAGTTTGGATTGGGGTAAAAGGGAAGGGAGTGGGGGAATCAAAAGAGGGAGAGGGAACAGTGACAGGCTGATCAGTGTGATTACCAAGAAGTGATGTGATTGAGTTAATAAAGTGGGTATTAAATTGTGTAGTTAATAGGTCAGTAACCTTGGAGGTGGCTGGTGGGGGGGTTGAGGTATAGCCTTGGTTGAGAAGACTGTTAATGTTTTGCCAAAATCTTTTGTGGTTGTATTGGTGGGTTTGTTGACATGCTAGGAAGTAGTTTTGTTTGTCTGTTTTTATCTGTTTCTTAGCCTGGTTTTGGAGCTGTTGATATGTTGTGCGGTTTGTTATATTTTTGGTGGTGTGGTAAGCGGACCATGCCCTGTCTCTTTGTTTCAGCAGTGCTATGGTATCGTTATTTAGCCAAGGTATGTGCCTAGTTTTTGCTCTTATTTTTCTTGCAGGCTTTAGATTAAGTATTTTAAGAAAGATATTGTTAAAGTAAAGGACTGCCTGATCAAGTGGGATGTTTCTAAGAGGTTACTTTGCTCAAGTAGAAGGTTGAAAGTGGAGGGGGGAGAAATTTTTCTTGTCTCGGACAAATTTATATATTGTGTTGGTTTGTGTCTGAACTCGTTTTCTGTACAGGAAGGTAGGTGAGTGGTCACTGAGGGAGTCTGGAAGGCAGCCTGCTAAGTAACGTAGGTTGGGTTTGTTAGTCAGTATCCAGTCTAGAGCAGACTGCTTTTTTGAGTGTTTATCTAATCGTGTTGGACTTGATATGGTTTGGGTGAAATTGAAAAGGTTTAGGAAGTTGGAGGGGTTGTTGGAGTTGTAGACGTGCCAGTCCAGGTTGAAGTCTCCTAGGATAATGGTTTCCTGGTTAAAAGTAGATAATATATTGCACTGAAGAAGGATTTATATCTGAGTGCTTTGCTGTAATAAAGTATTGATGTTCTTGGAGTTGGAATTTTTCTGTTATTCAGCTTTTATTTTTTAAATTCTGGTTTATCACTACATCAGCCTTTGGTCTTAAGTAAAAGTAGATGATGCCCAGGAGAGAAGATTTTCAGTTATGGGTAGGCTGCTGCCAGGGGGGGTGGGGGTGGGGGGCAATATGCGGTCATGATAAAAAATAGTTTTGTTAGGGGTTTCTTACTAGGCGTGTTGTTTGGATTTTGGAGTTGGATAGGTCAGGAGGGGGCACAGTTCAGTAGTTCAAGTTTGAGTGTGTCTTTGTACATAATGGCAACACCATCACCCCTTTTGTTTGGTATGTCTAATCTAATTATGTTGTATCTGTTTGTAATAATTTTCTTGTCTTTAATGTGAGGCTTTAACCAGGTTTCTGTTCTTTCTGCAATGTTTGGTAAGTAGGAGTTAAGGGTAGAGTGGAATGCAGTAATTTTATTTATGATACTGTGGAGGTTAAAGTTTATAAAGCCTAGGTTAGTGCTATTGGTTTTTGGAAGAGGTGGGAGGGGGTGGTGGTTAGTAGTATGGTGGATAGAGGTTGATGTAGGGCTGGGAGGGGAAATGGCTGGGCAAGGAGGGGTGACGGTTTGTGGCCCTGAGTTGGGGTGGATATCAGCCTAGAGCTTAGTTTGTGTTGTATTGTATAGAATGAGTTGTCTGATTTTATTGGCAAGTTTTACATATCTGAGAGTTGAAGGATAAGTACAGTGAGTGTGCAAGTGTTTGAAATTTAGGAGGAGAAAGGTAGTTGTGTTGCAGAGATGTGAGCTAATGCCAGCATATTTGTGGGTGTGACTGTTGGTGGTGGATAGAGGGAGAGTAGGTGAGTGTAGGTGATTTGATGGTGCATGCGTGAAGGGAGGTAGGGCTAAGCAAGAGGTAGAGAAGGTGCAGTAGAAGAGTATTGGTTAGCAAGGAGATTAGTCGAGACATAGTGAGTGGCTGAAAAGGTGTTGTGTGGAGATGCTGGGGAGGGGGAGAAGACTGAGGCAGGTGGAGGATTGACTTGTGGTAGAAGGGGTGTGGTTTGGTTAGGTATAAACCTAATGAAAGAGGGAGTGTGTGGGAATGGGGGTAGAGTAGGGGAGCGGAGCGGAGTGAGTGCCGAACGCAGCGAGGGCGAACAGAGCAGGGCTAACCCCAGCTAGAATGTGTGCCAACAGAAACTATCAGATGATCTGACCCGGTTGGAGTATGAAATCTTTACTGCTAAGGTAAAGTTGTTAAATGTGTTCACTCTAGGTTTTACAATATAGTACAATGGCTAGTGCAGTGTCTTGAAACACAGGCACATACTTAGTTTGAAATGTTGGCGAGCTGTTTCAGGGGTTATTAGCACCAGACCCACTTTAGCATTGGTCAGAGATCAGGAGTAAAACAACTGTCCAGACTGGGTGTTGAAAAGTTGAATTTTGAGGGGACACAGCTGAAAAAAAGTAAAAAACATATTCAGCAGGGGCACAGGGAAAAGAGCTCCAGATGAATTACAATTTTTTTTAAATATAATAGCAAAAACATAGTCACATTAGAGGCAGATATTAGCAATAACATTGTATTAAATATAATGAAATAATCTTAAGATGTATTAGCTTGAGAAGTAATGCATGTTAATATCCATAAGATGACTTAAGCTCTATGAGCAGACAGCTGTAGTAAGCTACTAATATAGCAGGGAAAGAAGTAGGAAACAGTGTAGAGAAAATCAGAGTAAAAAAATAGCAAGGAAGGACAAGGCTGTTAGGGAGAGAATAACTGAAGTGTGAAATGAGACGGTGAGGGTGGAGGATCAGGTCAAAGGGATTGATGAGATCTAATTAGTGAAAAAAGTAAGGTACTGGATTCTAAAGTAAAGTGGCTAAAGGACAAGCGCGGGGGTGGATAAGTAAGTACAAAGGAGGTTAGCCTGGATTTGAGCATGAGCAGATCCAGGATTTGGATAAAAATTCTTTAAAAGGTCAAAAGGTTAGTTTTTTTTCTAATGACGAGAGGTAGGCCGTTCCAGTTTTTGGCTAGGGAGTAGGAGTAGAGGCTTTGGCCAGCTGATTAATAGGTTTATATAATAAGAGGAGGAGTTTTATACTGTGATTGGAGAGGTCATTTGAGGAAGTATTTTTCGAGTAAAGGAGGAAGAGCAGGGCAAACAGCAGGTTTATTGATGATGGTATGGCAGTTACAAATTGTAAGTAGGAGATTTGATGGGAAACTTTGAGATATTTTCATGACTTTAAAGCTGTGCAAGGATGGGAGTAATATGGTGCACTAGTTGCAAATTAACAGTAGTTACAAACTAACAGTTTTGTTAAAGCAAGTTTAAGTTTTATTTATAGATAAGACTGTATGTTAGTAAGGATTGGAACTTCATATAGTAATGAGGGTAAAATGTAGGTTGTGACAGGTGTGATTTTTAGTTGCAATATTCTGGAAGTGTTTATCCCTGTATAGCATTCCACGTTTCTGGTGGGTTTTCTTCGACATTACTTTAGATTTGTAGGTGAAACTTAAGATTCTTCTCTATTATTACACCTAAGAGTTTGTTATGGGGAACTACTGCTATTTCTATGTTGTTTAGAGAGTGAATCTTAAACTTAGATTTGTCTTGACATTGTGATTTAGAAGTATAGAGGAGGAGTTTTTTTTTCTTGGGGTTTAGTAAGAGTTGAGAATTGATAAGCCATGTCTCAATAGAAGTGAATACTTCTTGTGTTATTTGCTGTAGCATGATAGACTGGTTGAAGAGAAGATATATTGAATTAGGGAGCCTTAACAGGAGGAAGTATGGAAGTTATTGATGATAGTATTAAAAGGTAGAGGGCCAAGAAAGAATCCTTGATGAATGCCTGTGATATTGGGTAGGTATGGATAGAGAGATTCTTGCAATTTTCTGATTGTTGTGTATTAGGTAAGTACCTGGTAAACCATTGGAGGGTAGGATGTGATGGGTCCAAGGATGGAATGTTGATGTAGGAGTTTAGAGTGAGCGACAGTGTCAGAAGCCTTTGAAATGTCAAGTAATACTGAAGAAACAAGTTTATCAGAATATCTAGCTGTATTAACAATATTAATAAGGGATAATAAGGCAGTTCTACTCTGAGCTGGTGTAAAACTGTGCTGAGTAGTAGTAGTTGGTTTTGCAGGAGAAATTTTGAAATTGTGTAAGCTTTTTTATAAGAGTTTTGAGAGAGAGGGCAAGATGGCAAAATGGCAATAGTTAGAAATCTCAGTTGAGTTACCTTCTTTATGTAGTGAAATAATAAAGGATTTTTTTCCATAGGATAAGGCCATAGGACTGTGATAGATTTATTGATAAGGATGTAAATGGATAGGCTATGGCTTCTGCAGCTAATTTTAGGTATACTGATGTGAGGTTATCAGCATAGAAAGAACAGGATTTGAGTTTTTTTTTTTATAAAGCTAGTAAGAGTGGGTTGAAATTTAAAGGAATGGGAATTGTTGAAGTTAACATGAGAGATGTCTGATAGGAAAGCAGTAGGATGAGAATAGTTAAGTAAGCTGTGAGCAGGGAGTGTGTTAGGAGTAGAGTTGCAGGAGTTTTGAGAGAAAGAGGTGGATGGGGGTGGAGGTGAGGAGCTAGAGGTTAGGTTTTGGCTATGGATTCAATAAAGGAAGTATTGAATTTTCTAACTGTTTGAAGGGAGGAATTTTCCAGGCAGGGACTGGGGTCTTTTTTGATCCTGAGTTAAGTAGTGAATTTATTGAAGCCCGGAATTCTAAGGTGGGTTGTTCTTATGGTTGGTTTGTAATCAAGTATAATATTTTTTGTCCTGGTTATGGAGTTGCTGTAACGTTGTAAATGTTTGTTGGCTTTGTTCTTTTGCTAACAAACATTTTTGCCGTGCTTTGTTTGTATCGTTCATAAGGTGGTTTCATGACTTAAGAGAGCCATGGAGCATGATTGGATTTAATTTTTTGTACACAGAGGGTCAAAAGTATTACAGATATCTAGAAATGTTGTGTTGAAATGATTTACTGCTTCGTCTAAAGATAGAGTTCATGGCTTTCAGTGCACCAACAAAAGACTTTTGGTTAAATTTTGAAAGACTACAAGTTACTTTTTATTTATGTTCTTTGGCCAGTTGTGAAGTAGTGGTGCTATTTATCATGGGAGTGCTTTTAAATCTGTTCATAGATTTAGGATCATATGTAGAATTGGGCATGCAGTCCGGAAGACCATTGAGGTGCCTAGCCCAACATTCAGTTGCCCCAAAGCACTGTGTGGTTAAGTGACTTGTTTAAGTTCACACACCAGAAAAATGAAGGCTGAGGGAATCAAACCCTGTACCCCAGTAAGCAGCTTATTAACCAATAATAAGTTGCAATTCTTTGCATTAAGTACCTGAACTTTTTTGATAAGTGAATTTCTTTCCATTTAAGCAGGTTGACTTGAGAGCTTTCTGAACATATGTTTTATATTTTCTGTATAATTCTGAGTGTATTGTTAGAAGTGACAATTCTTTTAAATGTGTGGGTTTTTTGTTTTTACAGATGTTTAAATGTTTATCAGTGTAAGTCTTTACCAGTCTACTTAAAAGAATTCTGGGAACTTGCATTCTCACACTCAAGATGTGTCAGTCACACTCTGAAGGTTTTAGAAAGTTTAAGTTTGGTCCAGTAAGTGTGGCCAGTGGTATTCCTACTTCTGACCTTTGTTCAGCTGATTAAAAACTTTTATGAAGTAGCATTTTCCCCTTTAGGTTCATAGGCAATTACTAGGCTAATGATCCTAGAGAGACTTCTTAAGCCTAGCCATTCTTCCCAAAGGTGAAATTCAAATCCAGTTTCTTGCCTCTTTAATGTAAACTCTTTACCCATTATGGCAGTCTCCTCAGTAGTACTAGACTAGTTGCCCTTGTGGGCTACTTTTTTATGCCTAACCAATTTTTTTCTCAAAAGTGAGAATCAAACCCTATACCTTGTGTCTGGGAGGTAAACACTTTACCCATTATACCAGACAACAACATCCATATTAGATGCCACTGTTCAATGTTTTAAGGTAGTCAGAAGACTTGCACTAGGTTTTGGAATGGTGAGCTTCGGTTTTAGCCCCATTTCCTCTGACCAAATGTATTTTGAATATTTGTTTTTTGGGGGTGTTGGGGGTTATACTTTTTATCTCTGCTGCCTGCCAGCCATCAGTTTTCTCAAAATTAGTTGGCTCTTTCTTTCCCCCTTGGAGCCGGAGCCAAGTACTGGTGACCTCAGTGTTTTTCTTGTAATGGCTCAAGTCTACACCCCACAGGCAGCTAACATTCTTGTTCACTTGCATGAGTGCCCACTATGTTTCCCTGTCCGAGATACTATGCACTCTTCTGCACACAACTTGGTATTTCACCTGGTCAGTTATTTTGAAACCTGGGAACATCATTTTATCTACAGTTGTGTGAGACAGTTACCATAGTGAAAGATGATCAAGTGTCCCTAGCTTCACAGTGGATTATTTTCCTTATCAAGTTTAACACCCTTCATTTCCTGATTTTTCTGTTAATCATTGTGCTTTGTTGACTTGAAAAGTTGTTTTGTGTGCATGGTTCTCTTTAGCCTTTGTGTACTCACTATGATAATATGAGGAAATGGACTTTTACCTAGAAGAGGTTCTAATGGCAGGAAAATAGAGCAGTATGGGTAGTGTGTTTTAAGTGGCTAGTGGAATCACTTTAGACATTTGGTCAGCAACCACAGCAATATGGCTGGTTACCCTTTTGCCTGGAGAAGGTCTGAATTGTAGGAAAACACTGTGTGACTGATGCAGATTTGTTATACTGTATATCTTGGTTGGTGCTCTTTGAGGAAGCAGTCCATCTGACATATTGGTGGTGCCAAGCAGGAGTCGCTACAGCAATATGATACTTTTCTACTCAGAGAGGCATCTTTTGTGTGTACCACATAATGATGGCAGAGTGGTAGGGGCTGACCATACTTCTGGACATTCTGCAAAAATCTGGAAAGTTGAGATTTTTGCCTCGTATGTTTGGTCTGTTTCTCATAAAATCTGTGTTTTTTTGGCAAATCTGTGTGATAATCTGAGGACTGTAGTCACTAAATAATGACCTACATTTGTGTTTCAGACTTCATAATCTTTAGAAAAATGCATGCTAAAACAAATCATGTTATTCTTTCAACTTTTTAAGTTTATAAGAGCAGCATTTAAAATATATCCCTATTTTTGGGCCTTTGTCCCCCCCCCCCCAATCAGGTAAGGCTTTGTCCAGATTTCTTGCACTTAGAGGTTGAGAGATGTGGTCTGACCTTTTGTCACTTAACATTTGGAATCCCTGAGCTATTTTTGTCATTTTGTGGACATTTTTGGTAGTATGGCCTAGAGCTTGGCTTCTAAATCTGGCAAGGTGTTCAGACATGGCTTTGCAAATTGTAGCCAGCCCAAGCCTTCTTTGAGTTGCATATACTTGCTACTCTCATAGGTAGGTACTAGACTATCGGCCCTATGGCCTATATAAGCCTAGCCAAAAAGGTACCCTGGCTTTTGCCACCCAAGAAAATTATTTTCTTGTGCCCCTGTCGAGCAGAGCCACAGAGGTGATCCCTGGGTGAATTGCCTATTTCCCATCCAGTCATCAATATTTTTCTTGAAGAGTGCTAATGAGGAGCTTTGTTTGATATAAATAGGTAGTTTGTTCCAGAGTATGCTAAGTCTCTGGGACAGGAATCTATCCCTCCAGCATGTTCTGTTTATTGTGGTGACAAGGTTTGGGTCCCTAGAGCATGTAGCTCAGAGAGATTGGGATTTCTTTAAGTGCAGCATGTCCAACAGCTCTGGGTTTGACATAGCTTTGTATGTTGGGCAGAGATCGCCTCTGAGTAGGCAATATGTGACGGAGTAAAGCTGGAGTTTTTGAGATGGTCTGCATAGGGCATCTGTTTGAGGCTGGTAATCCTCTTTGTGAGGTATTTCTGCGGCCTTCGCAGTTGTGGATGTCTTGTAAGGTACATACCAAAAGGGGCGTTGTACTCTATAATAGGTCTAATGAGTGACGAGTAGTGGGGAACAATGACCTCTTTTTTCCTGGATGAGAAACCTTTTGTGATGTGTGCCATGTAGAAGGATTTCCTGACTACTGTGGCAATGTGATTATCAAAGGAGGGACTACTGTCCATATGTATCCCAAGGTCTCTTATCACACTTTCGGTGTTAAGTAGACTGTAGCTCATAGGTACAGAGTTTTTACCAAAGGGGATGACAATGCACTTTTTGGCATTGAGCTTGAGGCCATGACTTTGACACCAGGCATCTGTCTCAGTGAGGCCCTTTTGTAGGATGTCCACATCGTTAGGCGTTTCAATTATGGCTCCTAGTTTGCAGTCATCTGCGAACTTTGTTAGCCAAAAACCTTCTGTGTTGGCCTTTACTTCAGAAAAGTCAATACAAGACAGGAGAGGACCCAGGACTGAACCCTGTGGTACTCCACTTGTCACTGGTCTGAAGTCGGATTTGGAGTCTGCTACTTTCACAGTGTGGGTTCTGTCAGTGAGCCAGTTGGCAACCCATCTTGTGACATAGGGATTTATACCTAGTTTAGTGAGTTTATTTATAATTCTAGAGTGGGGGATGGTGTCAAAAGTCTTGGCGAGATCTAGATAGGCTGTGTGAACCACCTTACCCTCGTCTATGGCTTTGGTGACTGCTTCAAAGAAGTCAGTCAGGTTTAAGAGACATGATCTGCCTTTTACAAACCCGAACTGGGTGGGGTCCAGAGTTTGGAGATTACCAATGTCTTTGCTTATTAGTTTCATGGCCTTGCAGACCAGGCTCATTAGGCTAATGGGGCAGTAGTTCCCAGGGTCTGTGGTGGCTCCCGCTTTGTGGAGTGGGATAACTGTCGCTGTGCTCCATTCACTGGGCACAAAGCCTGAGGTGAGGCTATGATTAAACATGGTGCTTAGGTGGGGTGCCAGTTCATTCTGTAGTTCATGTAGAATGCAGGCTGGGATGTTGTCAGGTCCCATGGATGCTGTGTTCTTGGCTTTGGAGAGTGTGTTTTTTACCTGTGCAGACGTGATTACAGGAACTTTGCATTCTTCCAGTATAGAGATGGGCCCTTTAGGGGGTGAGGGTGGGGTAAAGTTAGCACTGAACCTATCTGCCAGGATGTTGGCAATAGCAGTTGGTTCTGTATATTTAGTGCCATTGTGCTGTAACTCAGAGCAGATCTTACTGTTGCCATCGAGATTCTTGACATAGCTATAGAATGTTTTGTGGTTGTCTTTAGAATCTGTGACGATTTTGTTTTCATAACTAGCTTTGGAGGATTTTACGAGGGATCTCAGCTTCTTACTGAGGCTGACCAGGGAGTTCTTCCAGTCATAGGATTTTACTCTTTTTTGCAACAGTTTCTTTCTTATGTTGTAGAGTTTGTTTATGGCAGGGAACCACCAGATTGGCTTCCTTTTTTTGGAGGATAGCATCTCGGTTCTATTAGGGATAGCATGATCCATGCACTTGTGTAACTGCTTATAAAGTGCATTTGTGTAGGATTCAGCAGTCGTACCTCTATTGTCCATCTGCATGGGTGTCATGAAGTTTGCCACTTCTGTCTTAAAAAGCGTGAAGTTGGCTTTGTAGAAATTTTTACTATGGTTTCCCTAATGGGGTGTGGGGGCGGAATGTGGCTGTCTAGGCTGATTAGCTTGTGGTTGGATCTGACCAATGAAGAATTGACCTCTGGTATGGAGCACTGGTCACCCATGTTGGTAATGACCAGGTCCAGGATATTGCTACCCCTGGTTTGGGTGTGGATAAGTTGATCCAAGGCATTGGAATTTATGAATTCCAGAAAATGTTGAGCAAAAGAGTTGGTGCATGAGTAGTTTTCCCAGTTAATGGTGGGGTAGTTGAAATTGCCCATTATTACGGCATTGGGTTGTACCCTAATATTTTCCAGTGTAACAAGAAATGAGGAGTGGGAATCCTGGGGCATGGTAAGGGATCTTTAGCAAGTTACAATTTAGATTGCGGTCTTGCTCAGAGTTAGTTGCTCTTGGATAATCTCTGATGCATTATGCTGAGCAACTAGCCTGGAGGTGTGGATATCCTTAATGAATGTGGACACTCCTCCAATTTTAGTGTTTCGGTCCAGGTTAGGTGGCCGAAAGGTGTAGTATGAAGAGCCTTAGCCAGTATCCGGAATCCCAAGGGTGGCAGGTGCAGGCCATCTCTGGCAATGCTTTGTGGTCTGTTGTTCATGTCATCCCAGGCATACAGATACTGGATCCCCTTAGAATGACACCAGAAGCTTAGCCAATTGTTGAAGTCAATCATTTTGTCCTTGTACTGTGGTATCATTCTGGGTGATTGCAGGATGCTACTCAGGGCTAGGGTCATACCTGCCTGGGCTACAAGATCGGAGAGCTCCTCCATATCTCTTTTCATGTAGTCCAGGGAGGTAAGTCTCAGGTCATTCACACCAACATGGACAATGACAGAGTCATATTTATACTTGTTGTGGAGTGACTTGAGTGCGTGCGTTATGTGGCAGATCCTGGTACCCGACAGGCAGCTGACAGTAACTTTCTCCTTGTTTAGCCTGGTGAGTGGAACATCAGTGTGCCTGACTATAGAGTCACCTATGGCTAGAGTGTTGGGTACGTTGTCATGCCTTATGGGCTGTGGTTGAGTGGCACACTGAGATTGTGGGCTATGTGTCATTTGGGTTGTGTTGGGGGGTGGAGGTTGCATGCGTTTCTGTTTCGGAGGTCTCTGTTGCTTGAGCAGACTTTTATTGAGAGTCTCTGTGAATGTAGATGTGTTTTGTGTTGCCATGTGTGTGTTTTGGTGGTGAAGATTTTGAGGGACTATGTGATGAGTGTGGTGCAAGTGTTTACCTTCTCCTCTTGACTGTCTAGTCCAGTCTTAGGTGAAGAGAACTTTGCTTCCAGTTTGGCTATATAAGTGCATCTCTTACAGGTTGTAGTGTTGGGTGGTAGGAGGAGAGGGTTGTCTGTGTACATGAGGCAATTGCTGCATTGCCGCAAGATGCCCAGATTCATCAGGTAGACAGGAGAAAACACCGGGAGATGACCTTTAGACATGCTTGGATAGGTGTTTATTTATTAAGTACTAAAAACTATTTTCCTCTAGTCAAGTGAGGAAAGTTGAGTGTTGCAGTAATCTGTAGCTTATTTAGTGCTTATAACTAGTTCTGAACAAGTGCTGAGCTCAATGAAACAGATTTGAGTGCTAAAACTAAAAAACTGGCTGGTTCTAAGGAATAATTTGAAGAGCAGACTTTATGGCGCCAAGAATAGTTTAACCCTAGCTAAGCGGTGATGCATAAAGTGTATTTTTTTAATATAACAGTAGCAAATAAGCAAACTGATTTAAACAAATTAACCAATAAAAAGCTAAAAACTGAGCCCCGTTCCAGCAGTCTTCGATCAGACAAGTTCTAACTGCACACTCCTGCCACTAGGGTGCAGGAGAACCTTCTCCAAAAGAGGATGGGCTGGATTAGTGCTCAAGTTATACAAACAAAGCTAGATTCAGCAGGTCTGAATTTAGTCTATGCTACAGCAAACAAGGCGTACCAATTTCAGAAAGAAACAGTTCAAATAAGCAGGCACAACAAGCCTTTAACCAGAAACTCCCAGCTGAGAAGGGCAGAATCTACTCTCTCCTCCCACAAGAGTGCAGACCACACCTTCTTAGTGTAAAATAACTGGCCCGAAGCCCAATTGCTTAAACCAGATCTAATACACTCTTAGAATAACAGACACTGTGCCCTTCAATCAGCAATTCCCAATTTAGAAGGATGTAAGCTACCTGTCCTGCCACAGCAGTGCAGACCACAAACCTTCTCAATGTAAAACAACTGGTCTGAAGCCCCAAGTGCTTAAACAGAAAGGCTTAGAATAACAGTTACAGTTTAATCAAGCTACTACCAAGCAGTAATAAATGCAGCAGAATAAATACAATTGAGTACTTTTAAGAAGAGGTAAAAGCAAAATAAAGTGACATTTTTTTTTTTATTTTTTTTTTAGTAAAGTGCAAGGAGAGAGGAAGGAGGCGCAGAGGTTAAGAACCCGAGTAGGTTGGCCTTCTCAAATGTTCTCTCTGTATTAAGTAGAGTGAACACCAGACTGGGAGGGGTGTCCCAGATCAAATTTACAGTAGGGGCGGGCAACTGCAAAGCCACCACCTATAACACCACAAGAATAGGGTGGAAGGGTGGGGAAAAAACAGTTTCAGGACAGATGAGAAACCGAAAACAATGCCAGAAAATATATAAAATAATGAGGTTCATAGGTTAGTACTAACCTATGAACCTATATAAAATAATTCAGTCAGGCAAAATTAAGACAATGCAGAAATCTGAAAGGTTAAAATGCCAAGAAATATACTTATCAATCAGCAATATATTTCCAGATTGTTTGAGAATCACACCAGGCAGAACCCAGGTGTTTCCAACAGTGTATGCAAGAATTTACAAACATAAACTATTTGTAAATCAGCAAGCCTTGAAGCAATCAGATA
This sequence comes from Protopterus annectens, assembly GCF_019279795.1. Lineage (NCBI taxonomy): Eukaryota > Metazoa > Chordata > Ceratodontiformes > Protopteridae > Protopterus > Protopterus annectens. Next base: position 566,625,885 of record NC_056734.1, read on the forward strand.
ACACAAAAGCTATTAGACCAGTTTTATAAACTCCACCTCAGAAATAGGGGGTAAGCAGTTTCAGGACAGATGAGAAACATAAAACAATGCCAGAAAATATATAAAATAGTTCAGTCAGGCAAACAATTATTCAGTCAGGCAAAATTAAGGCAATGCAGAATTCTGAAAGGTTAAAATGCCAAAAAATATACTTATCAATCAGCGATATATTTCCAGATTGTTTGAGAATCACACCAGGCAGAACCCAGTGGGTTGAGAGACATCAGACTCCTGATAACATGAGCTTTATGATCCAAACTGTTACTGTGAGGAAAGGGACACTTAAATGATGAGTACCATATACCACTGTACATTCTCTTACGTTTGCCATGGCTTTGAGACTAGAAGGCAAGTTATTTATGAATGTGGTCTCAGAAGTTCTAGGTTCTTCTGTACTTCTCAACCACTAGTTCCTCTAGGAGATCAATACGTTTCTTCAGAACTCTGCTTCTTGATTTTTTTTTCTTTTCCTTTCTTCTGTTCATAATTGCAAGGAGGGGTGGTAAGATTCCATTCAAGTCCGGATCCCAGCAACTTCAACGGATGCAAGAATGTACAAAGATCTAGCACTGGGAACTGTCCTTGGTCTGATTGTGATTATGATTTTCTTCCTTCCCTTCTTGCACTCCCTTTTGTCTCACTAATTGATTTGAAGCTTCCATAAGAGGGGGGTGTATGTGCTGTTTTGCTCCCATTTTTGTGCTGTTTGCTAGGGGTGTGTGCCAAGGGCCTGAGCTTATGATTTGTTTTCAGCCACTCACTTAGATTGGAGCTAGATCCTGATGTGCATCTTGGGAAAATTTTCTGCATTCAATACCAGAAAGCATTGAGGTTTTGAAGCATTTGCGTGGCTGCCATATTTTGCCAAACCCCACACTGTAGTTGTCTGTACTGTTAGGGAAAGAGGAACATTATATGAATCAGTGCCATAAAAGTATCACAACCGGGCTCTTACATTCTGGTCATTATCCCCCATCCAAACTAGCTTTCACGGTGTTCACTTTAATGTTCACTACAAATAATGCAGTCCGCATACCACTCTGTAAACTCCCCTTGGCTTAGTTTGAATGATACCTCCTTCAGGTCACACTCCTTTTTGCAGTATTATCCCAAAGGATTATTTTAAAATGCTCTGACTGTAATATTAGTGTATACCATATCCCTCCCATATAAATATTAACAGCATTAAATGGGCTCTATTTTAGTTAAAAATATATTTTAGCACTGTAGATAACATATTCAGTAAATTCTGAAACTGAATCTCAAATATTGTAGTTTAATAAACCATCACCTGAGATTTCACTATGGTTAACATTCAAGTTGTTAATTCCTCCCCCTTTAAAGTGCTGCCTATTGGTTCAGCTTGCCTCACACAGCTGTTTCCATGGCAATAGCACATTAACTCAAGTTAAAAACTCTAAAACAAATGTTAGAGAAACTTCTTCTTTGCCTTTTCATTGTGTCTTTTAACCACACCCAATGAGAAGCGAGGGAATAAACACAGGCATAAGTTCCTGACATTAATTACTTGCAGCAAGTAACCCTACAGAACTCTCCACTATGAGCCAACACCTGCCAACTGCAATGACTTAAGAAAAAGGGGGATGGCATTAAAAACTCAACAGGTAAAGCATATGTAAGATAACAAATGGACAATTCTTTAACCTGATTAGATCTGCCAGCATTCTTCTCTGAAAAAGAAGGAAGGGTTTCACTGGTATACGTTCCCCTGTTGGTCATAGGTGTTCCTTATGACTTTTTTCACCACCATGTCAGCTCACCCCGTCCGCGTTAGCCTTCCCATTCTGTTCTTCCAGTCTTTTCAACAAATCCTATATTACTTGTTCTGGGTCCAAGTACAACATCAAACCCATGGGATGGAAGACCTTAAATAGAGCAGGGTAAAACATCTTAAATTGACAGTGCATTTGCAAATAGCCAGCAGAAAGTCATGGCCTCAAGCTCAATGCCAAGAAGTGCATTGTCATCCCCTTTGGGAAAAACTCGGTACCCATGAACTACTACATAGGCGGTAGCTCACTAAACACTGAAAGTGTGATAAGAGGCCTCAGGACACAGGTGGACAGTAGTCTTTCCTTTGATAACCACATCGCCACAGTAGTCAGGAAATCCTTCTACTTGGCACACCTCATTTCAAAAGGGTTCTTCTCTAGAAAAAAGGAGGTCATTGTTCCTCTCTACTCATCCCTCATCAGACCCATTACAGAATACAACGCCCTGCTTGGCATGCATCTCACAAGACACCTACAACAATTGGAAAGGCCACAGAAATACCTCATTAAGAGGATTACTGGCCTCAAACAGATGCCATACGCAGACCGTCTCACAAAACTCCAGCTCTACTCCGTCACATATCACCTTCTCAGAGGCGCTCTCTGCCTAACATACAAAGCTATGTCAAACCCAGAGGAGATGGACATGTTACATTTAAAGAAATCCCAATCTCTCCGAACCGCACACCCCAGGGACCTAAACCTTGTCACCACAATAAACAGAACATGCTGGAGGGATAGATTACTGTCCCGGAGACTTCCCATACTCTGGAACAAACTACCTATTCATGTCAGGCAAAGCTCCTCACAGGCCCTCTCTAAGACAAATAATGATGACTGGATGGGAAATAGAAAAGTCACCCCGGGGATCACTTCTGCAGCACTGCTTGACAGGGGCACAGGAAAATAATCTTCTTTGCTGGCGAAAGCAAGGGAACCTTTTTGACCAGGCTTATATAGGCCCCAGGGCTGAAAGCCTAGTACCTACCTGTGAAAGGCCTTCCAACTACTTCTTGTTTGTAGGGAAATGATCATTGTTAGCATTAATCCTGGCATCCCCTTATGTTAAAAACAGTTAATTTTTTTCCATAAAATTGAAATAATCTCTTCTTTTTGCACTAAAGAATGGAACCTGACCAGCATTGGCCTAAGTTGCCTTTTTCTGTGTTACACGGCCTGTTTATTCTGTGTGCTTTTTCAATATGGATAGCATCCAGAACTATCCTAGTCCATTCCCAAGACAGATTTTCAGGAGTCCTGCACATTTGCCACTTCCTACAGTCTCAGCAGATTGCTGAAAACCTCATATTTTCCCTTCACCAGCAGTCCTCCAGTTCCATCATTATTAGATTAGTACTAGGCTAACTGCCCTTGCGAGTCATTTTTTTTAAGCCTAGCCAATTATCCCTTGTGAGATTCAAACCCTGCTCCTTGTGTTTGCAAGGCAAACACCTTAACCATTAGGCCACCCTCCCAACCCCAGTGTGCATTTGGTCAATCTTTGTTTCTGACAGCTTCTGCTGAAACATCTCCATAGCTATCATCTTCTCAGTAGCTCTTTATCTGATTCCTGTAGTGTATTTTAGGTGTCAGAATGTGTAGTGAGGGTCTTCACTATTTCATAAATCTTTCTCTTGTTCATTGTTTATGTATTCTTGTAACGATTCACTCGGTTTAAAAAGCTCAGTGTGCATTTGGTCAATCTTTGTTTCTT